>NC_052351.1:17387906-17441894 GCF_009727055.1 Benincasa hispida
CTCGTGGGCTATCTTCTGGAGTTCATGGGATTTGGCCTCCACGGATTTTTCATCTGTTATCTAGAACTTGAGATAACGGCTAACCGCATATTTCTTTGACCCGGCCTCCTCGGTGTCATACTTCTTTTGTAGGGCATCCCAGACCTCCTTCACTATCTTCATTGTACTGTAATAGTCATACAGATCATTAATCAAACCATTTAAAATGAAATTCTTACATAGAAAGTCTTTCTCCTCCTAGTCAGCAACTTCTTTTATATGTTATTCAGTTGGTTCTTCTAAAGGGACGATCGGCTTAGCGTTGGAACAAGTTTCGGCAACTTTCTTGACGGTGAGGAAGAATAGCATCTTTTGCTTCCACCACTTGAAGTTTGCTCCTTCGAACCGGAATGGACGGTTGAGGTCAGATATGATAATGTCATTGTTGCTACTGACGGCCATTGATGATGTGGAAACGTCTTAAAATTGTTGGAAACGACATGGCCTCAGAACAATGAACTGTAAACCGTCAAGGCACGACGGTCAAGCGAAGAGCAAAACCTGCAAAATAGAAACTTGTTATAGGCTGAGTCGCGGAGCTCGCTCTCTTTAAGACGTTTCGCGGCTCTGCCTAAGTGTGCAAGCAGGTCTGAAAATTGTCACGTCGTCCCCAGAATAAAACAGCCAAATGAAAACCGATCGAAAATGCACTGTTACATAGGTCATTCCTATGAAATGAGCAAAACTGATTTTTTAACAGAATCGAATTAAGTCGGTTGAACCGACCCAATTGAAAAGAAAACACGACAAAACTTTTTTTTTTTTTGATAAATTGATTCAAAACCCACGATTTGCATATTTGGGGTGAAAGATTGGGGCATGCTGTGTAGAACGATGGCGCGGGCAGACAACACCACAAAGTTGTTGGGTTTTTGGCCAACCTCAAATTAATTCATTTTAATTAATTAATTAATATTTTGATGATAAAAAATCTGCTTTTATACATTAATAATTTGAGTATTTTGAAATATTTATTGTGTAGAGCTCGAAATAATGGTTCCAAGGCATTTTGAATCACCCAAATCGGAGTTCGGATGAAAAAGATATGGCCAAAAGAAGTGTAATGGAAAAGTACCCTAGACGGTGACATGACGAATTAATCATCAAATTAGACCAATTAGTGGTGTGACACATGGTAGACTTTTGATTTTTGGATTGGTTTAAAAAAAAAATGAATCTAATATTATTTTATGTTTGTGTCGTAGTTTTGGACAGGACCTTTAATATTAATATTGTTGTTTTCAAAACTTATTAGAGATATATTGTTGTTTTGAAACTTATTAGAGAAATATTGTTGTTTTGGGATTTCGAGGCTAGAAGTCGAGGGTTGAGGATTCGACTCGTTGAGAACTCGACAAACAAAGAAAAACTTGGAAACAATACGTAAATTAGGGTTGTCGAGTCGAAACTTCAACCTTCGACAAGGAAAAGGAAATCTCGCTAATTTTGTGATGAGGATCTAGCTCTAAAAGGGAATCTCGAAGGGAATCTCGCTAATTTTGTATATTAGGTTGTCGAAGGTTGAAATTCTAGTATACATAAGTCGAAACTTCAACCCTCGACAAGGAAGATAAGTGGGTGAAGCAGATTGTAAGAGAGAGCGAGATTGTAGGAGAGAGCGAGATTGAAAGCGAGATTGTAGGAGAGAGCAAGATTGAGAGAGCGAGATTGTAGGAGAGAGCGAGATTGAGAAAGCGAGATTGTAGGTTTATTGCAGTGGGGGTTTCTCTTGAACAGTTTGACACATATGTCACTCCAGAATATATTCATTGGTATAATAATATCACAAGGCGCTACGTCACTCGTCCGGGAGCAACTGTGGGTCATTTGATAAATGAATGAATTTTTAAATTTAGCTTAAATTTTTTAATATTTTTTTTTTTAATTTTTAAATTTTTAGAAATTATTTTAAATATTGTCTAATTTGTTTTTATAATTCATAGAGATCGAACAAAGTCAGGATGCCCATGATGAGGTTGCGAAATGATCCCGATACCAGGTGTCTTGCTATAATGTAGTGACACACTAAAGCTATATGGAGGAAATTCATTATATGTACGATATACCTATTTGTTCCGTCCACACCTTCTAGAGCGTAAAGGACCTGTTCGCGGAATGAGGATGAGTTTGATGAGGTTGCACATAATGTGAAGAGTTAGTCCCACTATGAATGCATTACGCAGAGTCAAACGTATTATTTTAGTCCGGATGATGATGGAACGCCAGCATTTGGCCAGGACATTATGACTAGAGGCTGGTCCACTTTCGTTTCATATATGTATGAAGGCACCTGCAGAAAGTACAAAGCAGGACAGAAATCAAAGAAAGAATCGAGAGCCAACCTCCAGTTGAAGTGGTGTGGAACGTCCGAGGACGACAACCAGCTTCAGACACATCAGACGACGTCCGCCTTGTGGGAAACACATTGATTTTTGTAATTATTTTTATATAAAAATGAGATATTTACTTTAACATTTTTTTTATTTTTATGAGTTATTATTTTTTAAATTTTTCTTTTAGAGTTTAAACTAAAATAATAAAATATTTAGAAATGTTTATAATAATGAAAAATTTAAAAAAAAAGGAAGAAGAAGAAAAGAAGAAGTGGAATTTTATAATAAAATAAAAAAAAAAGGGAAATTTGCACGTAGTTTACTTCGCTTTCTATCAAAAATCTCGCTATTTCGCTCTCCGCTCATGCTTCGCTCAAAAATCTCGTCTCTCTACTCATAATCTCGCTCTCGAATTTGATTGGGAAGTTCAAAGTGGTAAAAAGAAGGAGATTCATTAGCTCGTTATTTAGTCAGACTGGCCTAGATAGTACAGAATCCGTAAAAAATCATTCAAACAAGCTTTCGGAAGGGAATTTCCAGGGGGACCTTATGAAAATTTAGAAATACGATCTTTTAATAGAGAAAGGTCTCCGGAATGATAATTAAACAGACTCAATAATAATATCTGGAAGGGCAAGGTCGAGGGTTCAAAGTTCGACGTACAAATGAAAGGAAGGTCAAGGGTTCAAAATTCGAATTTTCAACCTTCGACTTATTTTTTAAAAAAAATAACAATATTTTTACAAATAGTTTGAAAACAACAATATTTTCCTAAATAGTTTCTAAAAGGACAATATCCTTTTAATTTTCCCGTTTTGGACACATGGTTGATTTTTGCTTTTTGTTGGGTTTTTTTTTTTAAAAAAAAAAGAAAATAAATTTAAAAAGAAAAGAAATTTAATATTATATTTTAATTGTGTCTAACGGCTAGTTTAGTTCGAAATCTCTACCATTGATTTTCTTTTCCAAGATGCAATGATCCAAATTAAATTTGGATTTCATCATCCTCCTTCTTTATTTATCTTCTTCTCTAAATTAATACAACAATTTTACATTATTTTTTTAATCTTCCATAACTCAAAGTCACCATTATTATTCTCTCTCTAAATTTCAATTTTCTTCTTTTCATCTAATTCTTGAGAGAGATGTCTTCCATGCTTATATTGATTTGCTAATATGTCTTTGCTATTATTTGGTATCAATTGTTTTACAACAATTGGTGTTTATGTTATAATATTTGATATTTTGGTATCTCAATTATTTGAATTTTACATGATTGATTTCATCTCCTTTGTTTTTATTGACATATTTCTATTAGAAGGAGATTGCTTAATTTTAGGAGGAGATATACACTTTTATATATGAATTTCATGTTGAAATGAAAATGATTCCCATATTAGTTTATTGATCTGTGCCTCTCTTATTCCTATTGTTTATCCTTTTAGGGGGAGTCATTGTGTTTCTAGTAATATTATGTTTTGAAAATTTATTTGATATTTCTATCCTTAAATTGAATTATGTGTTAATGTCTTTTTGTCCCTTATTAAGGGGAGTGCTCAATAGATTTCAAAATGGGGAGAAATTTGTGAAATTAATTTTAAATAGAATTATCCTAAACTTGGTTGATTCTTTATGATGCATCTAGAATTTACAATGTTGTTGCTTGTTATTTCTTTTAGAAGACATGTAGATAGGAGAAGAAATGCAAATTATGCGTTCATGTTTTACCGAGAACTTTCATGTTATTGTTTATTTTTCTTAATTATCATTTTTTAATTGATTCCAAAAGGGGGAGAGGTAATAAGAAAAATGAAAACATATTGTTATTAAATATATTTTTTGTGTTCAAGTGAATTGAAATTATATGTGTGTTAATTATGCATCAAGAACATATTTCAATCATACACGTCTTTGGATTTCATTTTTCTTGACTTGTTTATCATCATCAAAAAGGGAAGATTGTTGGCTTTTTGGCCCATAACCTCAAATTAATTAATTTTAACTAATTAATTAATTAATATTTTGATGATAACAAACTTACTTTTTATACATTAACAATTTGAGTATTTTGAAGTGTCTATTATGTAGAGTTCGAAATAATGGTTCCAACGCATTTTAAATCACCCAAATCAGAGTTCGGATGAAAAAGATATGGCCAAAAGAAGTGTAATGAAAAATTACCCGAAACGGTGACATGACAAATTAATCATCAAATTGGACCAATTAGAGAGTGTCACTTGTAACAATGGGGGAGTGACACATGGTGAACTTTTGATTTTTGGATTGGTTTTTTAAAAAAATGAATTTAAAAGAGAAATGAATTGAATATTATTTTATGTTTATGTCTAACGGCTAATTTTGGACACATAGTTGATTTTTGCTTTTTGTTGGATTTTTTTTAAAAAAATAATTTAAAAAGAAAAATAATTTGATATTATATTTTAATCATGTCTCAGCTAGTTTAATTTAAAATATTCACCATTGATTTGTTTTCCAAGATCCAATAATCCAAATTAAATTTGGATTTCGTCATTCTCCTTCTATATTTAAACTATCTTCTTCTCCAAATTAATACAACAATTTTACATTATTTTTAAATTATTCATAACTCAAAAGCCACCATTGTTATTTTCTCTCCAAGTTTCAATTTTCTTCTTTTCATCTAATTCTTGAGAGACATATCTTATGTATTGTGAGGACTCATTTATTGTGAGCAAAAACTTCTAAATCTACTCTTCAAGAGAGTTTTTCTCATATTGTTTTTTATTTCTAAATTTATTGTAAGAGTTGCTTTTGATCCCTAAAAAGAGTGGTCAGTAGGCCGGTTGTGCGGAAGCACTATAAAATTCTTGGTGTCAATTTCTCTATCACTCTCCTCTTTAATTTTGCAATTAATTCGTTATTTTTTATTGCTTGAAATTAATTACAATTTTTGTTCTTGAAATTAATGATTCATATTAGATTATTTTGATTGGTTGTTCTTGAATTTCTACATCCATTATCAATCTTGTTATGAGAACCATTTTGGATAATTTAAAGTAGTATTATTAACTTCTTGATTATTTTGGGTTGAATTATTTTGCATGAAATTATTGTTTAAATTACTTGTTAGCAAAAAGTCGGTTAGTTTATTTAATTGGGTCCATATTAGTAAAAAGTTTTCATTAAATTAAACAAACCCTATTCACTCGTTCTAGGGTTGTCATACCAATCCTAAAAAAATGATGAACGTGAATAGATTGGTCAGTGGCAGGGGAGAGCGGCGACTGGCACGGCTAAGAGGCATAACCAAATGAAGCAGAACATTATATAGAAAGGAGCAAAATGGGGATTGAGATGAAGGATGGCCTATGCAAATCAAGTTGCAAATCGGAGCTGAAATGGAGGGCTTCAGATTTGTTCATACGGTGGAGCAAAAACAAATCGAAGATGGATCTAGGTAGTAGATCTATGCGTGGATCTACACCTCCATCGATGGCTTATCAACTGAGGCAGAGATTGGACAAAAGATGCGACTGAAAAATATAAACCCTAAGTGGACTCTGATACCATATTAACTATATTTGATTGAATAATTAACTTAATCACAATACCTTACAAAGTGCATATAATAACTAAAGAATGCAAGAAAGAAAAATCTAATAAAGGAAAATGTGTTATTTGCTTGTACTAAAAAAATGTCCGTTATTGAAAATATTAATTAGGTCATAAACCTTAATTTACTTTTGAAACCACTTAAATAACCTTATACCAATAGAGATAATTGTCCACATTTATACACCCTAATCATTCTCTTTCCTAACTATGGTAGGACTTTTCTTGCACTCTTAACAATAGAAACCAATCCAAGTTGTATTAAGAAAGAAAACATATGATAAATTTATCCAGTCAAAATATAAAAGTGATGATATATATAAAAAGTTGACTTAAATTTTAATTTGCGTCATTCGACCATTTTTTTTTTAATTGGACTTTCAAATTTATTTCATTTTAAAGTTATATTTCCATTAATGAATTTATCAAAATGTCTATTTGTAATCACATTTTTATTTTAAAGATATTTCAATCACTAGAGTGTTCAAAACTCCGAAAAAACACATATCAACCCAATTCAACCTATGTGGTTTGAATTGGGTTATTAATTTATTTTGGGTTGAGTTTGCTTCAAATAAATGAAAATTCCATAGGTTGAGTTGGTTCATGGGTTAAACTCAAACCAACTCGAACTTATTATTAATTTTAAAATGCATTTTTTTACTCATGATATAATTATATATACATATATTTATTTTAGTTTTATTTAGTTTCATTTTTTGGATAATTTATTCTACAAGAGTTCATAAAAATAGTTTTTAGCACTTAAGAAAGAAAATTTTTATTATATAAATTAAAATTGAGTTGTTAATCATAATTCAATATATGAAAATAATTAAATCAAAATTTTATATATGTAGTTTAAATGGTTTAACACAGCTAACGCAATCCCAAATGTAGTCTTACAGCCTGAATAATTAGATTGGATCTAAAACGGTCCCAAATGTAGTCTTACAATCTGAATAATTGGATTGGATCTAAAACGGTACTTCAACCAATCCAACCTATAAAACCTGATAGTTACTATTGTAGTTACTTTGCTATCTCACATTCATTTACATGACTTTTCTTTCTTTCTTTCTTTTTTTTATTTTTTATTTTTTTTATTTTTTTACCTTACTTCTTTTAATTAACTTACATAACTCCAGTAAATATCAAACTTTATGCTTTAACATGCATACATTAAATAGTTGATGAATAACGAAAGGAGATTAATTGTTATTATTATTTCAAAAATCGAAACAAACCGAAACAAATATTTGAAATTTTAGTGACAATGAGATCATTCGAATGTTTATAATTCAAAATGGAATTTAAACCTTACAATTATTTTTACATGATACTTCAAAAGACCATGGTTTGTTGACTTTCTAGTATGCATTGTATTGTCCATAGGTTCAAAACTCATATTTTTTGTTAGACGTAACATAAAGTTTTGCTCAAAGGATCAGTTTCGAGGATATAGTAATTTAAGATGTCGATCAATTGTCAAAAATCACTTTAAAATATGGTTGAAAAGAAGAACGTGAAAGAAGTATACAAACGGATACTTTGCAAATTGATTGTTGGCATCTAGATGGAGAGCTTTTATATATATAAAAGTTGAAATATTTGACATAATAAATAGTGTATCATCCACTAAGAAAACTCGAAAACTGATATTTTTCTTTGAAATGTGACATTCTAAAAAATAAGTTACTAGACATAAGCTACTACACGAAAGAAGTTACATTCCAAGAGGCTTATTTTGTAAAATGGGTCAGGAAGTTAATGGACTCATAATCAAGTTATGGCCCATCATAAACTTGGCTGGTTGCTTTTCCCTGAATCTCAATAGCCTGAACTCTACAATTTTTAAAATTTCATTTAAAGATATGACAAATTGATTTTAAATTTTAAAAAATAATAAATTGATTAAATAAATAAATAATTAATAATTTGCGAATATCATAAATATCCTTATTTTCTATAGATTACATTCTCTTTAATGCTAACAAAAAAAGATTCATTCATCTAAATTAGCTAACCAAATCTTAATTAAATAGTAAAAAATAGATAACACACAACAAACCAAAAATTGGAAAAGATAAATCCATTAAAAGATAAATAAAATTTTAATATAGAAAATGGATCAAACCTTTCCCGATTGTTTTCCTGTAGTAGACTAATTAGAACATACCACGAATAGGTATTATGACCATTAAACAATACTGTATGACAACAACATAATGTGAACATAAACTGTGTATTTATAATTTAGAACTGCTCTACATAAATACTTGCAAAAAAAATGGTAGATGGATGATACTTAGTTCAAAATTGTAAATAACAAAAATTCTCAACCAAATATAACAAATCTTCGACAAGTTCTATGATAATGTAGAAATTTTTTTTTAAAAAAATAAATTAAATAGGAAAAACATAATTTTTAAATAAAGTGATATTTGAAAAAAAAAAAAAGACAATATTTAAAAAAGAGAGAAAAAGAGGAAGAGGAAAGGATAAATGAAAAATTGGAGTGAAATCGTTAAAAAAGGGGGAAAGAAAAGAAAAGAAAGAAGCGGTACAGCACCTTATAAGAATGGTTTGAAAGAAGTAATTAATTAAATTTTTAAAACCATTATTCATTAGTTAATTACATTGTAATTTTAATATCGTATTAAAGAAAAACTAGTGAACAATAAAATAAAGAAGTAAATAACTACTATTTATTAGAGAGTGGATAGTTTTGTGAAATAAAGAACTGAAATTGTTCAGAATAAAAAAAAAAATTATCTATTAATTATTTCCCTTCCTCTTCATCCTTTGATTTCGAATTCACCATCTCTATTTTCGTCAAGTCTCCATCGCACTTTGTCCTGTCGATAAGCTCGTTTAGAAAAGTTTATTTATTCCTTCATTTAAATCTCTCATAATCAGGATGATGAGTTCAAAGTGTGATATAATATTTATAGCTTGTAGAAATACAAGTTATTATAGTCTTTTACTTAGAATTATAAGGGTTGATGAGCAAAATATGCATTGATGTTGATAAGAATTCATGTGGAAAAGTGAGCTTTCTTCGATCAACACTGAAAGTCCCTGCTAACCCTATATCATGTGTTATTCTACGTCAAAATGTCTATTTTTGTAGTTATTATAGGAATCAATCACATGCGTTGTTCCCAGACCATCGCAAAGTTGATCGCATGTGTTGATCTTCATGAAGACCAATTCTTCGCATGGAATGTTGCAACTACAGAGTGATAACCGTGATTGAAGATCAATCGCAAAGTGGGTGGAATGCGTTGATACTTCGAGAAGAAACAATCAGGAACACATGGGAGTATCAAAGAGATAAGATGATACTAACATTTCACCTACCGCATCAGAAGTGGCAGTGATTCAGAGTGGGACTATTAATGTTGTCAGCGTTTTAGTTATATAAATAGAGCTTTAAAGCCCACATTCAAACCATCCGGGTCTCTGCCTTGGACAAATTCTTGTGATCACAGATGAGAGCGTGTGCAAGACATTCTTTGAGAGTTCTTCACTTCCATAACCCCTTTCGAGTGACGATTGGAGCTTCGCCGGACAGAGAGCTCGAGAAAGACTACTCCACCACTCATTCATGGCACCACTGGCAGCCTTGACGTACATTTGATGGAAGCAAGAGATTGCCTACATCTAGCCCTCCACTTCTCTTCTTATCTCTGTTTTGAATTATATCTTAGCTTAAGACATTAATACATTTTGAATCAATGCATCTCTTTAGTTCCCTCAATGCCATTTTTATGATCATCTTCTTCTTTATCATCTTTTACTTCCGTTGCATGAGTTAAGTATAGATTGCAAGAGTTATCGCATACTCAATCATGCGGTAGAGAGATATGACGCATGTAGCAAACCACCGAGAGATGTGCGTTGCACAAGTAAAGTGAGTCAATCCTCTTTGCTTAGTGCGAGGCCATAGAAATGTTTGTCTATGAGCTGAGTAGCTATAACCAACTACCCGAGAGGGTAAGTAGTGGAACTCACTAAATAAAGTGAGCAGTGCTCCTAGAGATAGGAATAATCTTATGCTCAACGTAACCATGCGTTATAGAGATATTAGCATGTGCCTGACCACCGAGAGGTGTGCGATGGCGAGCTGGGATTACCCTTGCGACTAAGCTTAAGGACACGATGAATTTATCCCCTCCACAATTCTACTTCTCCATGCATCTTATTATGCATTAACAGTTTTCGCATCTCCACCAATTCTCATAATCAAACTTCTTTTGTTTAGTCTATTTAGCTAGAAGTAGGAGTAGTGCATAGCAATTAACTTCTTTCTTTTTATTCTTATTCCCCGCCGCAAACGCAGTACTTTACAAACATCATTTAGTTACAAGTCTCTGTGTTTGACCTCAAATCATCTCAAGAAACTTGCGTTCTCGTTATACTTGGCGAGAGAGTATGCAAACTTGTGACAGGAACGCATGGTCATCCCATACACGATTACATATTTAATATTCTTCAGTTTAACGCATGACCATCAACACATAGAAATCAACACATATCAAGAGATTACATTTTCCTTTCATCAAGTTTATAGTGTCGTTGTCGGAGACTTGGTAGCTAATAGTTTGTTAAGTTTGGTGTTTTCGCATGCCCCCATTTGGTCTTAGGCATATTGTGGCTTGTGCGACCAAGTTGCAAACGATATTTGAGGGAAAGTGATGTGTCGGAATTCAATATTGACCCTGAGATTGAAAGGCTATTTTTCACATGAGCTGAAAGCAGTCTTAGAAGTGTGGTAACTGTCATGCAGCCAATGAATGCTGGAAGCTTTGGTGGTCGGGACAACGAGTTCCTTCACCTAAGCAGTCGAGTTTAATCTCCTACATGGAAGAGTCCTTGCAGTGACTTCACTCCAATTCCTTTAGGGACGTCTTCTACTCTATTTTACTTTGCTTTCCTAGTTAACTTCTTTAGTTTATTTATTTGATTATTGCCGTTTTGGATTTGCGGCTGCTTTTCTTAGATGTGGTGTGCGTTCGCTCCTTTTGGGTGCGATAATAATTTCCTCTTAGTGTGTTGTTTTGAAAGAAGAATCCTCTCCATCATTCAAAGCATAGCTATTTCCTCTGCATGAATTCTAAGTATTGACATAATCACCATTCTACCTGCATCCTTCTTTTCTTGTTATCATTCATGTGTTATCCTTTTGAAATTCTCTTTTGTCTGCTTTATTCTTTCGCGTTGATAGATTAGCATCCATGATGATATGTAAATTCACTATATCCACTAACTAAATGTCACATGGCTCACCTTGCTTTAGTAGCTTCTTCAAAGTTTGACATGTTAGAATTGGTGTCCTAATTCTCCTAGTAGTCTCGTAGTTTGTAAACACTTTGTCATATTATTATTAATAAAATAAATATTATTTTATAAGCATTTACTCAATCCAATAAACTAAAATCCGTGGTTATTTCATGTAACTTAAGCATGTATGTGGAGACATACAACTGGATCATGTCTTAAGTAATAACCTAAATGGTCCGTAGTAGATGGATAAAGGAGGGACACCTTATCTTGATGACACTATGGATACAACTTGCTTTGTAGATGTTACACGTGTTGTAAAGTACTACAAATAATCTGATGCTGACCATTCATGTGGAGACATGCGAGCGGGGTATCCTATACAAAGAGTTTGTATAAGACCGAACCACGAGATGATTAGTCTCTTTATATAATGTTGTTGATAATTGAGACTTACATTTTACTAGAATGACCATAGGTGACATGACCTTAATCCTGAGTGAGTTGAGAACTCCTGCCTATGAAGGTGGTCCTTTGATTTGTATGGGTGAAAGTGGCCAGATTGTCAACTCAACAAGCCTACCATTTTGGGGATTCGTCTGATTGGGGAGATGGGAACTTAGCTACACAAGACGGAATTCACTCCTTCCCTGAAGCAAGGGCAAGTAGATAAATTATTCCCTTAAGGGCTGATTTTGGGTCTTGAACATAGTGACCATACCCTCTCCTGGCCTGAGAGGACTTAGCCATAGTAGGACTATGACTTATTATTCATTTGAAGAATCAGTGGTACTTAAAGAGTTAGATGTAACTATAGGGGCAAACGATAAATTGGTCCAACTGTAATAGGTGAGAGTGGTCAGATTGTCAACTCAATAAGCCTACCATTCTAGGGATTCGCCTGATTGGGGAGCTGGGAATTCAGCTACACAAGACGGAATTCACTCATTCCCTAAAGCAAGAGTAAGTAGATAAATTGCTCCCTTAAGGGCTGATTTCGGGTCTTGAACATAGTGGCCACACCCTTTCCTGGCCTGAGAGGACTTAGCCATAGTAGGATTATGACTTATTATTCATTAGAGGAATCAGTGGTACTTAAGAAGTTAAATGTAACTACAAGGGCAAACGATAAATTGGTCTAACTGTAATTATGAGCGATTTGTGAAGGATCATCACACTGTTGATTGGTCATATGGACACAGAAATATATCTGTAGTGCAAATAGTGAACGGATGGTGAATATCATGATTAAAGAGTTTAGTCAGTTATTCATGTACCGTTGGAGCTTCAAGCTACAGGTCCATAAGATCCCCTTGGTAATTCAATGGGTTCAAATTGAGAATCATATTTTGGGTTAGTTTGAAGTGTTCAAATTAACAAGAGAAAATTTGATTATATGTGATATAATTAAATTGATTCAATTATACGTGATATAATTGATATGATGTATTTGATACATCATTAATTGGAGGAATTAATATAAATATGATTTATATTAAATACCATAAAATAGAAAAAAAAAAACTATAGTTTATATGTTTCATATGATGAAACATTAAAACTATAGGTTATGAATATAATATGATAAGTTGGTTATTATATTTATGATATATTAATTATATGATAATTAATTATTCTTTTTCTTTAATAACCGAAGTGGGAGGTTTTGCACGATTATGGTAATTATGAGATAAAAGGAAAATGGTTTTCCAAAATCAAGGTGGATGTATTCATTCGGATTGATTTCACAGAAAGGCTATCAAGTAAAACTATTTTACTAAACGATAGAATAGAGAGACTGCACGATCAAGTACTGAGTTTACTATACGATAGTTACTCATTTACTCATTGCTACATGATCGAGTAGTAAGTCTATATGATAGGCTTCTTTTTACTACACGATTGAGTATCTAGTATATATGATAGACTTCTTCCATCTCTCACTTACTCGATCATTTACTCGATTGTCTACCTCCTTCATTCCTCTATCCAAAGTCACACAAAGTCCACAACTCCTAGATTCTCACACCGAGAATACCAAAGTAACTCTTGTGGTGGTGTTCTAGTTCCGTTTGAGGTTTGAGATATGAGTTGAATTCGATTGTGATCGAGGTTCATCCAGTCGTTCGTTGAGATCGAGTTCTGATCGTTGCATTCGAGTTCGTGCTATTGAACGAGTTGCTAAACGATTAAGGGATACTTTTAGAAAGGTTTTTCAAAGGTTTGCATACTCTATCTCTTATCTGTTCATTTAAAGAAGCATGTTGTAATTTATTGTTTATGCAAAATCTGTTTCGTTCGACTGTAATTGTTTGTGTTCTTTCTCAATGGGATTTGGAACGATCCGCTTTTGCTCACATGGTTCCTTCATGACAGTTTTAAGTTTTATTATGTGCAAATCTCAGCTCAACCTATTAAATCGCATTTCTGAAGTGTTTGTCTTTAGCTTTTTGGCAAGGACCCTATCACTCTTTAAATTTGAGGGTGGGAGTGGTACGGGCAAATACATCCATTTTAAACATTGCGATGATTATTAAAAAAAAAAATCATAAAAACTCCATTGTCAGTGCAAAGGGTAGACCGAAGTTGATAAGAGTTAAAGTTATAAAAGGTGTCTACCTGAAGTTGCATGTGATGCATGACACCCATGCAGGTAAGCCAAAACGGAAGTAGGTGACTATAATCAACGCACAATAACAACTCCTCTGCCTGGTGCAAATTAAAATTAGCTAAAACAAGAGTTGAGTTGAACATGGCACACAACCAAAGTTGGATGCCCACATGACACCCGTGGGAGCAAGCCAAAACAAAGAACGTCACTAGGTTCAACGCTTCAATCTAATACTGATTCGCAAATCCTTGAATCGTATTGAACAATCGCATTACAAAAAGCTAAAAGTAAAATTGTCTGTGATGAGTAAAAAAAGTTTTAAGCGGAGACTTACTAGAACTAAATTTAGAAAATATCTCTTAGAAGAAGTAGCTCAGTTTGAGGAGAGTGTTGCTGCCAAGGTTAGAGGTGCAAATGAATTATATTCTGAGAAACTGGTCAACACAAAGGAAGAGTCAGAGGGCAAGTTTTGAATTTCCTTAGTCTAAGACATACTTGAGGACAAGCATGATTCTAAATTTGGGGGTGTGATAGCTTGTAGAAATACAAGCTATTGTAGCTTTTTACTTAGAATTATGAAGGTTGATGAGCAAAATATGTGTTGATGTTGATAAAAATTCATGTGGAAAAATGAGCTTGTGTCGATCAGCACTGAAAGTCCCCACTAACCCTATATCATGTATTATTCTGCGTCAAAATGTCTATTTTTGTAGTTATTGCAGGAATCGATGGCATGCGTTGATCCCAGACCATTGCAAAGTTAATCGCATGTGTTGATCTTCATGAAGACCAATTCGTTGCATGGAATGCTACAACTACAGAGTGATAATTGTGATAGAAGGTCGATCACAAAATGGGTGGAATGTGTTAATACTTCAAGAAGAAACAATTAGGAACACATACCTTGGGAGTATAAAAGAGATAAAATGATGTTGACATTTCACCTACTGCGTCAGAAGTGTCAGTGATTCAGAGCGGGACTACCAATGTTGTCGGCGTTTGAGCTCTATAAATAGAGCCTTGGAGCCCAAATTCAAGCCATCCAAATCTCTGCCTTGGGCAGATTCTTGTGATCGTAGATGAGAGCGTGAGCAAGACATTCTTTGAGAGTTTTTCACTTCCACAACCCTTTCCGAGTGACAATCAGAGCTTTGCCGGAGATAGAGCTTGAGAGAGACTACTTCACCACCCATCCATGGCACCACCAGCAGTCTTGATGTACATCTGATGGAAGCAAGAGATTGCCTACATCGAGCCTTCCACCTCTTTTCTCATCTCTGTTTTGTATTACATCTTGGCTTAAGATATTAATATATTTTGTAATAAATGCATTTCTTTAGTTCCCTTAACGCCATTTTTATCATCATCTTCTTCTTTATCATCTTTTACTTCCGTTGCATGAGTTAAGTATAGATTGCAAGAGTTATCGCATACTTAATCATGTGGTAGAGAGATATGACACATGTAACAAACCACCGAGAGGTGTGCGTTGCACAAGTAAAGTGAGTCAATTCTCTTTACTTAGTACGAGACTATAGCAATGCTTATCTATGAGCTAAGTAGCTATAACCAACTGCCCGAGAGGGTAAGTAGTGGAACTCACTAAACAAAGTGAGTAGTGTTCCTAGAGATAGGAATAATCTTATGCTCAACGTAACCATGCGTTATAGAGACATAAGCATGTGGCTGACCACCGAGAGGTGTGCGATGTGTTAGTGTGGCGAGCTGGGATTACCTTTGCGACCAAGCTTAATGATGCGATGAATTTATCCCCTCTACAATTCTACTTCTTCATGCATCTTATTATGTGTTAACATTTGTCGCATCTCCACCAATTCTCATAGTCAAACTTCTATTGCTCAGTCTATTTAGCTAGAAGTAGGAGTAGTACATAGCAATTAACTTCTTTCTTTTTATTCTTATTCCCCGCCGCAAATGCATTACTTTACAAATATCATTTAGTTACAAGTCCCTGTGTTCGACCACGGATCATCCCGAGAAACTTGTGTTCTCGTTACACTTTTCGAGAGAGCAAGAAACCTTGTGACAGGAACGCATGGTCATCGCATACACGATTTACGCATATTGAATATTCTTCAGTTTAACGCATGACCATCAATGCATAGAAATCAACGCATATCAAGAGATTACATTTTCCTCTCACCATCTATATGTCAAAGAATCATAACAACTACAACTCCAATCTTAATTTGCAAAAATTGATTAAGAAGAGCAAATACTTCTCACTATTAAGATTTTCTTTGATGTTTAGAAAAGAATTGACAAAGAATTATCCAGAGCATGAAAATGCATCATGACTGCACTCTAAGAAAATCAACTCCACTACGAAGGAAGTTTTCAGAAAGTATTTAGGCGATAACTCTAGAAAAGAAAGCAAATTGAGAGGTTCTCGCATTGATTTTCAGTAATTTAAGATATCAAAGAAGAAGAAGCAAAATAAATGTATAAAATAAAATAAAAAGGATGATATAAGATTTAAAAAAAAAAAAGAACAAAGAAAAAAGAAAGGAAGAATTGGAACAATAAGGATAATATGAGAGAGAAACGAAAAATTGAGATAAAATGAGATTTGAAAAAAATACATAAAAGAGAGAGAAACGAAAAATTGAGATAAAATGAGATTTGAAAATAAATACTTGATATTATATCAAGATTCAAACAATAGGGGAGATTTTGTATGTTATAATATAGGAAGACCAAAATTTATAGAAGATATTGTTGACGGCATTTTAGAATTATAAAAAAACACATCACATGTAATAGCGTCTTGTCATAATTCAAAAGAATTTTGTTGTTTGTTCTTTTTTCAAATGATAACGTAATTATAGCTATATGTCCGATTCTACATATTTTCGTTGGTGTCTTATCAAAATTATCCTTACTTTAGGGTATTTTTATTTTTAATTTTTCTTTTTATGAGAAATTGAAGCAAGTTCATGTCAATTGAGTCATCGTCGTATTGATTTAAAAAACAATATTTATCTTTCTTAATAAATATTATGATAAATATCAATTTATCCTTTTGAACTTTGAGGTTGTATCAATTTAAATACTAAGTTAATAATTATATCAATTTAAATCTTGAATTTTTATAAATATATCAATCAGTATGTTTTATTTATTCTCGCTCTTAGTTTATCCATCATCTCAAAACCATAATGTAAAATCCTTACTACTAAACTAGAAGCTCTTAATTGAATAAGATTGTGCCAAGATGTTTGGAATGTTTAACAAAACATATTTTCATAGGTGCCCTTTAATATAAAATTTTTTAAGTAAATCGTAGCTGCTGAGATTCGAGCCCAAGTCTCTACAACCACAAAATAAAATTCTTACCACTAAACTATAATCATTTTATTATTGAGAATAAGCATGTAAAAAACTGAAATAAAGAAAGAAACGTTAGTAAGAAGAAGACAGAGGGACAAAAGGGCATGAAAATGCGGCTCCTTTCTGGACTTTTGTTTTGTCCGACTTCCAAAACAAAAGTATAAACCCAAAGGCTTCTTTTAAGAATTGGGTCCTTCTTTTCAGGGCCTTGGGGTTTGCAACAAACCACAAAAATTCACCACTTTTGGGTCTATAATCTAATACAACTCAACATCAAAGGGAATAAAATCAAATCATTCTCATCTCTAAAATTCTTCCCCCTTTTTTGTTCAACATTTTTAGTTTTCTTTGTCTTTAATTACCCAACTCTCAACTCTCAAGTCTCAGGCACAGATTTATCCCACTTTAGAACTATATACAGAAAACAGAGATCTCATTCCTAAATCTGAAGAAAAGAAAGAAAGAAATGAAGAATTATAAATAATAGAAAGAGTGGGGGAACGTGGAGTCCAATTGGGTTTTTGAGGCGTAGAGTACTCCTTTTGTCTTTCTAAGAAAAGAAAAGAATTGAATGAGAGAAGAAAGGACATAAAATTTACAAAAAGCATCTTGGAATCCCAATGATGTTGCGTTTGCAATAATTGTACACTTTTTTGAAGAGCGCATTATACCCATATATCATCAATTCACCTCCTTTGTTTCTTTGGTTTTTTTTTTTTTCTCTTCAAATAATTTTGGGTTTAAAAGTGAAGAGTAGTGGGATGTGAGCCCATTTTGGGTCTGTTCCTTCCCCCAATTTAATAAATTAAATATTTGAGTTGACTTTCTAATAATTCGAAAAAGAGAGAATAAGGAAAATAAATTTAAAGGACAAAAAAGTTAGAGATATTAGGGGTAAATTAAGCAAGCGAAGTGAATAAAGGGAGACACAAGTAAGAGGTTTCTGCAAAAAAAATGAAGGCAGCCCCACGACAAAACTAACCCATCATTCTTCTTCTTCATCTTTCATCTCTCTCATTTTTACACTTTTTTTTTTTTTTTTTTTTATGAGTGTTGTGTTTGGGGGTCAGATCTCTGATCATTTCTATTCCACTCACACCATTTATTCCTGTTTTTGCTCAACATCAGATCGGGCAGAATGTTAAGATATGAAATTATAGGTCTAAATAGACGAATGTGAATAATATAACTCTTAACACTAATTCAAATTAATTCCTTTTTAAAGGTTTTATTTTCAACTATACTAACACTAATTATTAAAATAAAATCATGCATGGATTAAATTTAGCATTTAGACAATGTATGTAAGAGTTAAGAGTATACTTAGTAGGTTGGAATTTGAAAAGAAGTGATTTAATGAAAACAGAATTTTTTTTTTTTTCTTCATGTTTTTAGATATTTATTTGGTAGCATATTTAGAAATTAGATTCTAATTTAAATATATTTGATATTATATCTATAAATCATAAAATTAGGTGTAATTATCTATTAAACATGAATTGATTATAAACTATTATTAATTTATTTTCTTTTTAAAAAAATATATAATTATTATTTTATATTTTTATACAGAAAAATTGAGTTTAAATAGAATTTGAATTGTCAGCTAAATACATATTTGCTGAATCATAAAACATAAAACAAAAAATCTAGATTGACAACCAAATAGTTTCAAGATCCCAAGATATATTGCTTAGAGTATGTTTCCGAAATTTTGCTAAAAATGATTATAGTTGAAGTGGTACAAAAGTTGTATTATCGATCTTGATGTTAGATTTGATTCTTCCACTCTACACATTACCAAATATAATAATAAGAATAAAAGATTCTTTTGAAATTTTGAGACCTGGGATATCTCACCATTATTTAATTCTCTCATTTGTATATATTTATTGAACTGTTTTTCATTATTAATTTCTTCAAATTAGACATATCATTTACAGTAATTTATGTGGTCATTAAAAAAAAAAGCGATTTTTAAATCAATGGATTATCAAATTTGATTCATCTTAATAATAAGTATTTTTTTTCTTTCCATTATTGCATCAAATATGTATGTAAAATCAAATATTTGGCTTGATAATATAAATACTATGCAAATTGAGCTATATTCATTTCAAATATTATTGGACCCTCATTAGTTTAGTACTCAGTGCTTTTGTTTTCTTTCTTTTTTTTTTCTCTCTCTATTTTCATCATTATTCAAATTGTCAAATTGACAAGGAAAATTAATGGATAAGAGTATAATTGAGTTAACATTGCAGTTGGCTTCTTTGATAGTGATTCAATCTTTTTGTCACATTCATTGTTCTCAAAACACGATAGTTGGTGGCTTAGCTCGCGTTGGTCAATGGAGGAGACTTGCTCTTTTTTATGGATGAGCTAATTTCCTAGTTGGCTTCTTGATCTTGTTAATTAGAACAAAGATCATCTCGTTGTTTCTTCGTAATGTTGTTTTCTTCCATTATATTATTTTAAAAAATATATTTTGGATTTATTTATTTTCTTGCAATGCTATAAATAACCACTTTAGAGTTTGGACAGTTTTCAAATATAGAAAGATAAACCAAAATATTTACAAAATTTAGTAAAATTTTAAAATTATCAATGATAGACGTCTACCAGTGTCTATCACCGTCTATCATTAATAGTTCTAAAATTTTGTTATATCTTGTAAATATTTTCAATAGTTTTACCATTTGAAAATTTTTCCTTAGAATTTTAATAGAGGAGCTTTAAATTATTTTGAAAAGAAAACTTTATTTTTGAAGCGCTCTCTTTAGGGGTGAATTTTTCTTGTTAGACCATTGATTTGACCTAATATTTCAACCTGATACATCATATATAAGAAAAAGGAAAGACTGTTTTCTCGATTAAACAATGGCTAAATTAAAAGGGAAGTAAAGGAATCTTTTGAATTTGGGATAATGAAATTTCTGTTTTTATTAAAAATTGAAATTTTCGAACGTTGAAATGTATAGGAAGTTACCATATACATGATACGAGATTTCATTTGATTTAAATTACTTTTTAAATTAAAAATATAATTCGAAGTTGTTAACCTGGAAGGGGCTTTAATTTATTAATTAACATTTTCTCCCATGCTTTGAGCTTAAAATGAGCTTTTGTTGAAAATTTGTAAAAATATTTATAAATTTTGAGCTCTCTACCAAATCTATACCAAAAAAAATTGCAAGTTTTTTACATGGCCCATCCTTCATAAAATCATCAACACCATGAAAATTTTACAAGAAAGGCTTCTCAATTTATCTCTAAACCTAAATTGGTGTCCTTTATGCAAATAGAGCAGGGAAAATATGGATCACTTGTTCATTCATTGCAGTGTGACCAACCATCTTTGGATAAAGCTCCAAAATCTATTGGGGTACCCTACTACGGTTAACGCCAACATTCAAGAACTTTGCAATAATATTTGTTGCCTAAAACTTGATTTCATAAAAACTAACATCATTTTCAACTCAGTGGTTGCTGTTCCATGGTCGATTTGGAACGAGAGAAACAAACGTACATTCAACGAAAACTTCAACAGTATCACTAAAAATTGGGAGGATCTTTGTAATCTGACCGGATGCTAGTCTTTTAGATCAAAGATTACGACCCTTCCTCCATTGTCTTCAATCTTGCTATTTTTATGTAATCTTCGGGACTTCGATTATTGTTGAAAGGAACGTGGGAGGGTGCTAAGCATGTGTCAACCTAATGGAGATATGTTGGTACACTTATTAACCCACATTACGGTATCTTTTTCTTAAAAAAGTTACTGTAGTATTTTTAACTTTCTTATTATTTTTGGCTTAGGTATTTGATCGTAGTTCAAAAACATTTTTCAGAACATAAAATTAAAAAAAAAAGCAAAATAATTTGTTATTAATCACTATTTATCAAATAAAAAAAATTATAATATTGCTAAATATTTTTAAAATATTTCCAAAACACACAAAAAAAAAAAAATCATTATTGTAGAACATAATACCAAGTTGGTTCCATAATGAGTGTATATAGCTCGATTGACATAGAATATGCTAATGACCAAGAGGTCTACAGTTTCCTATATTGTACTTAAAAAAAGAAAAGGTGGGAAATGAATAAGACGGAGAAGTGTCTATAACGAGATTGTTTTGGACAAAAATTTAGGGTTTTTATATACTTTAACCTCGATATTCTTTTTTTTTATTTATTTATTTTTTAAAGTATTATGAAGATTTCTACCTCTAATCTCAAGGAGAAAAATACTGCTAATTATAATTGTACCGTCTCTTATTTGTCTAAGTTTTATATCTCCGAGTATACATAACAAATTATGATAACATTTTTTTGAGTTAAAAAAATGGGAAGGTGTGGGAATGAAGGCTTAGCTTATTGAGTTATTTATGAATGGTGAAAATTTAAGATGCTTAATCATTGAAGGAATACTTAATCATATACCTCCTCTTGCTTTCCAAACATAATTGGATGAAATAAATATATATTAGGTAGTTAAAAGTTTAATTAGTCACGCTTATATATATTAATCTGAACAAAAAGCACACAAAAAGAGAAAAAGCAAAAGTTGCCTATTACGTGATTAAGGGAAGATCAAAATCATTGGTTAACCAGTCACTTCTTTTTTTCCTACCATATATTTGAAAACAAAATGAAATCTTCAAAAAAAAAGAAAAATAAATAACCCTTTAAAAATTATATTCTCATCTGATAACGGCAACATCTCATCCAGTGATTATGTTCATCAGAAAAGGAGATATCAAGGTTTGCCTCTATTGTGATCCAATAACTTTGATAGTTTCCATTGTGGAAAAAAAGGTATCATTAAAAAAGAAACAAAATAAAATAAAGTAGAGTTAAAATAAAGTTTTGCGATATATAAGCCTTTGTAACTTTACTTCTAATTTCTCTAAAAAAACGTCTCGTACTAATAAAGATGTTGGACTCTCATTCAACCTAGCTTCCACTATCGCATGAGTAATAAAAAATAACTAAGAAATTAAAAGAAAGTCAACAAAATAAAAAACACAAGAACTTACGTGAAAAATTCGAAAATTGGAAAAAAACATGATCCACCAAAAGAAATCCACAAATGCAATCACATTGAATAATTCTCTTCTTGGTACTAATTACAAAAACACTCCCTTAAAACTTTTGTACCACTCACACCATTTTCTCCACTCTTAGACTAGGAGAATTTGACTAGAGTTAGTACATTTGTACATAAAATGTTTTTGATTGGGACGATTTGAAACCAAAGACATAAACTCATTTTTATGGTATTTGGAGTCCATCACTTCTTCGACTCTTTCAGACGTAGGACAACTACTCTTTTAATATTTTGCCAAACCTAACATTATATAATTGGATTTTCTCATTTCTAGCTAGCTAATGTAAGTACCAACCAAGAATATATCGATTAAGGGTTGAAGGGCAATATATATTGGTTTCTGACATGATATTGAAATCAGCCAAAAATAAAGGGTAGATAGGGTTTTTGCAAAAAGCAACTGAAGCTGAATAAAGTTTTTTTCTTTTCTGCATAAACCAAAGTTTTTCTGATCATTCTAATATATATAAGGTTGGAGTTGGAAATGGGAAGAGAGAGTAAAGGCAACTTAATAATAAACAAACCACCAGCACAAAGTCATCCCCATTAAATCCCTTTAGGTTTTTGTTCTTTCCCCATAGTCTGCTAAATTATTCTCTCATCTCATATACTTTATTTTTAGTTTTATAATTTTAATTTGATGAGCATATATGTTTTGAGCAACTTTCTTCTTTCCAAATGATACTATAAACTTTGGAATTGGAAGGGCAAGAAGGCAACACACAACAGTAAAGTTGGCAAAAAGGAAAAGCAACAACTCTCTCCCCATCATCTCCTACCTTTAATCATTTCATTTCTATTCTTTTTTCAAAATCTCTTTTTAGGCCATACCCATGGAATCTGCTAATCTCCAACATCAACTTCAAGAACTATTTGTTGGATATTCTTCTTTGGTATCAGCTCCAAGAACAGCTCCCATCACTACTCATGAATGCAACCCCAATATCATTTTGTAAGCCCAAACTCAATATCTTCCCCCTAATTTAATTTGTTTGTTTTTGCAAAGATACTCATCTTGATCAATATCATATGCATGCAAAATACATCAAGATTTAATCTTTACTATTCTTTGTTAGCTTAGTAACAAAAAGATGTGATCTTTATATTACTCTTCTTGTTTTGAGAGATCATTGATTCATTTTTCTCTATTTTTTGGTCATGCAGGGAAGGAAATTCCTACAATAACCCTTGTTTAGTGGATCAAAGCTTACAATGTTCTTCAAGGGAGAATGAGAATGAGAATGTATGGTTCAATTTCTCATCAACTTACCAACGACAACAACCACCCAATGAACAGCAACTTTCAACTCTTTATTCTTCTGTTCAATCTCCAGCAAGTTATGGAGGTTTCCAAGGGATTCCAGCTGGATCCAACACCAATTATTACACCAATGATGTTTATTCGAATAATAGTAATAATAATAATAATAATAGCAATACTTCAACGTTGGATTTGTTGTCTTCATCATCATTTTCAAGTTCCATGGGCTACAATTTACAGGCTGCTCATCATCATCATCATCATCATCTGGATTTTCTCAGCTCAACCCCAAATTATTCAAGTGGATTTAACAAAAATAGAGCCCTATTTGGCTATGCTCATCAAAATCATCATCATGTCCAAGATTCAATTAATAATAACAACAGCCCATCAAACAGCTCCAATAAAGTTTGTATCTTTTCATGATCTTATACACTTTTTTGCTTTTATAAGTTTCCTCTCATTTATTGAATCATTCCCCCCTTGGAAAAAAATCCCTTTTTTCTTTTCATTTCCTCTCATTTATTGCATATAATCTTTACATGCAAATTGATTTGTGACACTGAGTGTATTTTTTTTTTCAGACTTCATCAACAAGTGTTGGAAGAGCAAAGAGGCCGGTTACCAGCTTGTCTGAGCCTAAAAAGTCCAATAATCCAGAATCAAAGAAATCTTGCTCCACCTCAAGATCCACTTGCCCACCATTAAAGGTATAGGTTTTGAATCCAATTTAAGAAGTCACCCAAAATTGGAATTTGTTTAAGTGTCTGCAATTATAAAGTTTGGTTTATGGAGATTCTTTTGGGTTATTGAATTAAATTTTGTATAATCTCTGTGCAGGTGAGAAAAGAGAAATTGGGAGACAGGATTTCAGCACTTCAAAGGCTGGTTGCACCTTTTGGTAAGGTATATATTATATATAAAATTAAACTCCTTTTTCTTCAACATATTGCTTTCCTTTTTATCAGATTCAGAACCCACTAACCTCTCTTTGATGCTTAAAATAACCCCATTTGCCCATAACTTGGTTTCAGTTTAATTTCTTACCATTTGATTTTATCTTGAAAAAAAAATATAATCTTTTTTTCAGACTGATACTTCCTCAGTTCTAACTGAAGCAATTGGCTACATTCAGTTTCTTCATGATCAAGTCGAGGTGATTTAATTCTTTAACTCTTTAACAATAGTCCTGTATGATAACTATTTGATTTTTTAAGTTTTAATTTTTAAAATTAAGCTTCAAAATTAATTATTTTGAAAATCCAATTTCAAGAACTAAAGAGTTGCCCCCTATTTGTTCAAAGCATGATATTTTTCGTATGAATTTGGAATATGATGAGAGTAATATGAATATGTTTAATTTAGTTGAGATATTGAAGTATACTTATTGATCCGTCGTCTTCGTTAGTTTCTTGTTTAAAAAGAAAAGAAAAAGACGAGTTCAAAGCATGGTAATGGAATGGTAGGGAAATAAGCATAAATTTAAAAAATCAAAATCAAAATTTAAATGATTATCAAACGTGGGACTTTATGTTTTTTTTCTTCTTCTTTAATTATTCTATAATGTTGCTAACAAGATTTATTATAAGCTGTGCAGACATTAAGCATGCCATATTTGGGGTCCTCTCAGAGCAAACCCTACCAAAAACAGCAGCCTGTAAGTTGATCAACTTCTCTTTCTCTTAGTCTCTTTAATAGCAACCCTTTTACTGTTCATGCATCCTTGTTTATATTTGGAGTTTAATAATATTGTGAATTTGTTTGAATCTGTTTATTGCTGACAGATAATTTGGTTCAAAATTATATTTTAATTTGATGGGGTTTTCTGGGTGATACACCCAGTATTTGACATGATAATATTGCTCTCAATTAGAAGAATGATATTTACATATATATATATATATAAACATAGAAGAATGATGAATAGGATCTATGTATTTATTTAATAGATCTAAAATAAGATAAGGTTTTGTTTTCTTTGTTTGTTTTATAGAAACTGTCAAATTGTTTTACTTAACTAATCATTAAAAAATAGAGTTTGTGCATTTAAAAGAAGCCCTAAAGCAGCATATAGCTAGATATATATGAAGTTAAAATTAAACTGCATTTATGTACTAAAATTTGCAGGGTCCAATCCAGGAGGATGGAACAAAACCAAGGCAAGATCTTAGAAGCAGAGGGCTATGCCTTATGCCAGTTTCCTGTGCTTCATTCATTCATGGTTTTGATTGAGACAAAGAACCAAAGATTTCAAAAGTATTTCATCAAAGAAAGAAAGAAAAATGAGCAGCCCCCACAAAAAAAGCGACCATATGTCTTGTTTGGCTGTGCTCGTTGTTGTATAGCTGTTCGTCCAGTTCAGTTTAAAAAGAAGAAATATTTGTCAATAATGGTTATTTGGTGGATGAGATCTACAAATAAGCATTTGGTTTGTATTTTTCCCATTTTCCATAATCATATTTGCTTTATAAAACACACGTGTTTGATTTCATTTCTTGCAGAAACTTTATGAATTTACATACCCCCATTCACATTTAAAGAGATGGGGGTTTTTCTTCTTTTGGTTAATCTAATAGGACAGACTCAGTTTTACATCAGAAATAAATAATGTGTACATAAAATTAAAACAACTCCACCAGAACTTTTTCCATTTACATTTTCTGGTTTCAACCACAGAGAGAGTTCAGA
Source organism: Benincasa hispida (assembly GCF_009727055.1). NCBI lineage: Eukaryota > Viridiplantae > Streptophyta > Magnoliopsida > Cucurbitales > Cucurbitaceae > Benincasa > Benincasa hispida. Next base: position 17,414,183 of record NC_052351.1, read on the forward strand.
CATTGGTGTTCGAGGCTGATATTTCATCCCTTCACCAGCGGAATGGTATCTGCATATATAGAATAATATCCCCAGCCAAACTTATGCAAGTCAATTCACTAATAAAATAAATAAATAAATAAATAAATAAGAGGACAATGATATGGTGATTAGTGTAAGTAGATTACCAGTTTCCTCTTTTTCTTCCTTTTCTCAATATAAGCAAAGATCTCTGCTTGTCTAGCCATTGTTTCCGCCAAAACCTATGTAATTAAAGACTACTGATCAGTACTAATCCTATCTCCAACCGCTTAGCTTATCAAAACAAAGTAATCATAATGATGTTAACTGATACCTTTTTGGATACGGTAAGCTCTTGTTCGAGAGTTTCGACGCGGCTGATTGTAGCATTCAGCAGGTCCTCTTTCTCGCGAGGCATGTCAGCAGGTTTAGTACACAAGTTATTGACTCTCTCTTCCAATTCAGCCATGCGTTTCACAGTGGACATGTAATCAGGCAAGGGTTGTAATAAAGGTGGATGATCCTGACCCTTGAACATGGTGTCGTCGACACAGTAAACTGGTTTGGAGTAAATGGAGGCATTAGTGAGCTTCTTAGGCATGGTGCGAGCCAATCTCACCGTAGCAGAAATTCCCATTAGGAAGGCCACAATACTAGCGAGAAACTTAGATTTAAGACCCCCAGGGGCATCTCCTGAACTAGCTAAAGCATACTCTATTGCTGCAAGGAGTCGTGTATTAAAAAATAAGAGAGAACTTTAGTTATGCAAGAGAAAATTATCTAAATACTCCTATGCAGCTGTACCGAATGAAAGAAAAGAAAATCACATACCATATTGTCTAAAGCGCTCAAGCATACAAGATTTACATTTGTGTTCTAACCAAATCACAAATTTTTTAAAAATGTTTAAAAATAGTTGCAAACATTATTGAATAAGAATAAAGGAAGAGTTGTTTTGAAAAATGTAGATTTGTGGATTACAGTCCAATTTTTAATGGAGAATGGTTTGATTTTTTCAGTTAACTGTAGAAACCAAATAGATGAGTCAAAATACATAGGATAAAGACAAATGTGTTTTAGTCTTTTAAAAAACAATTTCTGAGTTCGGGTACGGGTTTAAACCTCTAACTTCTCGGTTAAAGGCATATGCCACAAACAAGCACATGAGTAGTGAAAAAAAAGAAACATGAAAAATAAAATTACCTTCTAAACTGAATAATTAAATCAAATAAATTAAAAATGAGTTTTTGAAAATGATAATATACCCTTGGAAGAGGCCAGCATTTTCTTTTCTGGCACCGTTTTCCATGCAAAATCCACACTTTTATCGACCACCGGGACATAATCCTTATTGTAAGGCACTTCAATATTCTTGGTAATCGGAACCTATCATGTTTTTTCTTCTATTAGCTTAAGTTCAAAATTATAATTAACGGTATATTTTCATTAAGGGCAGGCAATGTGATCCAGGACTTCCCAAAGAAGAAAACATAGAAGTTAGTTTTGGATATATCATAACCAACAATTCTGAAATCTATGATGAGAATCCCAAAAAAAATGTCATATCTAGAGAACTGATTCTACCAGCAAAGGCACACAAGCTGTAACCAGCAACTTAAGCTTCTTCAATAATAATTTTACTTTTAGTTTTCTGTTTTCGAGAATCGTGCTTGTTCCTCGTCATTTCTTTACTAAGTTCTTCATACCACTTAAAGGAAACATCTGAATTCTTAGCAAAATTCAAAAAACAAAGACAAGTTTTACAAAAGTTACTTTTGTTAGTTTTTAAAATTTGACTTAGATATTTAAACATTTATAGGAAGTAGAAAAGAAAACAAAGAAATTGATAAGTGGAAGTACAATTTATATAAGTTTAATTTTTCAAAAACCAAGAACTAAAAACGAAATAGTTATTAGATTGAGCCTTACTAATCCACCATGCTTACTCATCCAGCTTGAAATCTTTGTTACATGCAATGATCAAACTCGACACCAAGGAACAAAAGTTAAAAAGATTCTTTATACAACTAGGGGACATTGGATTCTTACTTCCCAGACTGAAAATCATTAATATTGAGCATTACGGTGTGAAGCAAATTAAATTTCTCACTTACCTCATGGAGAGGAGAGAGTGATCGATACTCGACGTGATTAAAAGGATGTTTGGGGGAGATGGTGCAGACCTCCTTAACATCGGGTAAATGATGGCCCTACATAATAGAAAACACCAGAATAATTCATCAACTAGGAATGAGTCAGAAGCAGGCCATGATATTAAAGAGACCATATCAAAAGAAATGCGCAATCCGGTAAAAAAAAAAAAAATGGTTCAAAGCCCAAGAAAATAACCTCGTTTTCCTCAGATTTCCATGAACATTTATGGTTTCCATTGTTGACCATCTGCAAGTCCATCAATTATTTTAAAAAACTAACGGTAAAAGTTAGATGAACTTTAATCAAAGATGGAAAATGTCACGAGATGGAGATATCAATTGGGACCTTTAATATATTTGGGTCCTTCCATGGACCCTTATCAGAACGCATGCATCCTCCTTGATCGGCGCAGGTACAGGTGCCTCCAAGAAACTCTGGCAACTCACTGGTGCAACATGACACCACAAAAGGAGGAGATATTTACAAAACGTTACTTGAAAATTTCCAAATCTACAAGGGGTACCTAGTAGATCTTAAGCTAATAGGAAAAGTGAAGTTTATACTATATGTGAAGTTTATACTATATTTCGAGATATTTTTACTTTCTCTGCAGTGGCCTACCTGGAATCAATAATTTCCAGCAACTTGCTTTGGTATTTATTTCCAAGAACCTGGGCAAGTTTCACTAATTAGTTACATTTGCAACCTTTGATACTGAGAAACTGAGATCAGGGAAGAATATTTACATGGATCTTTGCAGTGGTTTTAGGATCTAGAAAAGATTTTACAGTGTTCCACAGCATTCTAAATCCGGAACCAGCATTAATAATGAACATGCGATTCAAGGTCTGCATATACGTTTTCTCAGATTTTTGGTTCAGTATAGGACGTAGGTTAAGAGAAAAATGAACATTACATAAAACTGAAAACCAAACATTCCACAGTACCTCTGGATAGTTCTCGCCATCAATTTTCTGAAGGCGGGAGATGAGTTCCCGAGCAGTCTTATTGAAGTTTTTAAGTCCCTGCCAATTCAATTTTAGTTTGTAAACTGCACTGTGGAATTGGAAAAGGGAAAAGATAGACATTCATGAAAACAAGGACCTCAATTTTTTTAAGGTCATCTTGCTCAAAGTGAGTGCCCATCAATATCATATACCATGATGATAGATATGTATGATACTTGCATAAAGTCTTTGGCTGCAACTAATTATTCCCTAGAAGTATTAATATAGACATACATACCACTCCTTGGACATCCAAGATTGTTGTACTTTGATCAATGTGCCTCTTGGAAGCTATTGAACAGGCGGGAAACTTTACCGCGAATGTTCTCTCAAACTCCCGTACATGGTATTTCAGATAGCGATCAAGATCAGTGACATGCATTAACTTTGTGTGATCCACCTTTCCCAACTTCTCAATATATACTGGCCGTCCCTCCTTATCTACACCATGATGCCCTTGAGGATAATAATCTAAGACTTGATTGAGCTCCTCAAAGACAAAATCCTTAAGCAGAGAAGGAAACAAAAAGAGGAAAAATGTTAAGTGACTTCAATTCAGTTCTAAAATCTGGTAATTCATACACAGGGGAAAGCTGCAGAAAATTTGTAAAAACGAAGAGAATATTTCTACATCAAATACCTCAATTATGGTGTCCGCGCCAAATTCTTTACGCCACTGGAGCATGTCAGACCACATTTGCTTTGTTTTCTCAATATCAAACTTCCTGGCCTTCAAGAATCTGTATCCAAAGGAAATTCTTTAGACTACAACTGTTTGATAATGATGCTTGCCCTTCACTATGAAACGATTAATCGATAAGATAGACCCCAATCACGAGAGTACACAGAAAGATGTAAGAGAGTGAAGAAAGGGGGCTCTGTGTAACATGTAATATGATTTATATTTGTGTGGGGCTGCAAGCATATTAGTTAGTTAGGGGCTGCCTTCCATTTCAGGAAGTGGAGAGATGATAGATTCTGGGGGAGAAAGTATTGATAATATCTTGCTTGTACTCTTAGGGAGACGGGGGAGAAGTAGGGAGCTCTGGAATCTACCTCAGCTAGTACTTTCTCAAAGCTTAAATAAACTAGTCGTGACTGATCAACTAATCATACTTTGTATCACCACCATGGACTACTAAAGTATATTATCTTCATTATTTCAAGCATTTTAGCTCAGTAAAGCTCCAAAGACATGAAGCAACTATTTTATGTTCACGTCATAAATCTTTTAGAAGTATGACATATCAACCAAATCCTTAGGAAACTTGGGCTGATATCATGATGTCAATGTACAGAGTGATTAATTAACGTCTAAAAATCGAGATATAGAACTTGAATGATTTGGATTCTGCTGGACAGGTGATAAAACGTAGGGCTATAAAACAATGAACCTGAGCATCATGTGATATTCGTCATGCTTGGTGGGTAGCAACTCGTCTAATATTAACGCTTGGCGAAAGGCATCAACAGCCTGCATCTCCTCTGTGTCGCGCACATCTTCAATTTCTACAGATGCGACTTTACTACTTCTCCTGCCCCTTCTAGTCATAGAATGTCTGAACTTGGAGGAGGCACTGGCGGCCTTCTGCTTGAAAGACCCCATGGATGTATTCTTTTCATCCTCGGAATTCTCAAGATCAGATCCTTCGAGAGCTATAAATTTAAATCAAGCAGTCAAACCTCAGGTAAATAAAAGAATGGGAGATTATCCATTAAAGTTATCAATGTTTTCAATTTGTTCAGCTCCAACAATCCCTTGGTGCAAACATCTAACACTATCAGTCTATTGTTATAAAATTCAACCATTTTCATGAACGAATATTCTTGCAAAAACTCTAGTCGGCGAAAAACGAAAGATTCATAACGGAAGAAACGATAAAGAAAAACAAAACAAGGAATGAAAACCAGAACCAGGGAAAGATTCATAATGGAAGAACGAATGCAACCGAACGGATTAGAGAAGCATACCTGGTTTGGGAAAGAACGGTCCGGACATGATGGTGTGTTTTCGGGTTTTCTAATTGAAACAGGTAACGCATCAAAGAGACGAATCAAGCACTCATATCGCAAAAATATCAGATTTCAATTCCTCTCCTAATGCCCGGCCTGCAAAAAAAAAAAAAGAAAAAGAAAAAGAACCCACCCAACAAATATCAAGATCTTCAAAAATCAAAAATCAAAGCAAACCCCACTAAAAAATTCCCGATCTTCAACCCAAATCTAAACAGAAATTCCAAAAACCATCCACATTAAACCCAAATGCATATGAAAACAGATTAAAGTAATAGAAAAAGAACCTCAGGTAGATAGATTTAGAGAAAAAGAAATAAAAGTGGTGGAAAGAATGAGAGAGAGCGGAGGAATTACTAATGAGAAACGCAGGAAGGTATAATGTGAGGGGCAGGAAAGCGAAGTGGGCGGGGAGGGGGAGATTAAATTGAGGGAAGAAGAAGAAAGAGAAGGTTGTAAGGAAAATGTGGAGAAATTAGGCGATTACAACAGAGCATAAGAGAAGGGAAAGATTGGAAGAGAGAGAAAAGAGAGTTTGTTAATTTGTTGATAATAGAAAAAAAAAATGAGAGGGAATTTGTTGTTTCAGAATAAGAAGATTGACGAGGTCAGCTATATCTATATTCTAACGATTTCACTGAATTTTGATTCCGGCGAAACCCCAGCCCCTTCCTTTTCTTCATTACCCTCTATACCCAACTACCCTAACGTCTCTTTGCCTTTTCCCGGCAAATGAATCCTCTGTCTGCTTCTCCATTCTTTCTTCCCTGCACCCGCTTTCTTATGCCGCCACGCCCTCAAAATATATTCTGTGATGAAATTTAATTCTATTCATGGTTAGTTATATTAAATGTTTTTATTTATTAACGTACGGATATTCTTTTGGTTGTCATAAATTGTTTTAATTAAATTTAAAGATCCCCGTCATCATTTTAGTCTCTAAAAACAAAATTTCTTATAAATGAAGTTATTTTTTCAGCTATTATTTTCAACAAAATATATATATTAGATGAGACCACTGTAATGTGGTGATGAAAATTAAAATATTTTGTTGTCTCCTTAATAACTATTGGATTCAAATTCAAAGTATTTTATAATTTTCTCACCTATTACCAAATGTAAAATTATTAGTCATATATTGTGGCAACTTTTTCTAATAATTTTATGACATATTACCAATCGATAATTATACAAAATTACTATCATTGCAAGCTTATTTATTTATTTATTTAATAATGATTTAAATGGTAAGTTCAGTTTCAAAATTAAGTTTACGTCCAATAGAATAGACTTTTAAATTTAAAAAAAAAGCTTAATAGATTAATGATTTTTTGTGGGATAATTATAGTTGTAGACCCGAAAACGTCTATAGTTTTGAATCTTTTCATTTTGAGAATTTGATTAAAAAGTTGGATGAAAATACCATTTTCACGTTAACCAACGCAATATTTATCACTGTTTATTAGACAAAAAATCATATTTTTCATGATCAAGAGAAAAATTGACAAAATAGTGTACCAGAAAGATAATATGCATTTATTATAGAATATTAAATAGTGTACTGGAAAGGTTGTATGCATTTATTATAGATTATTAATTAATTAATATTTTCTTCCTGTATGCCATTAATATGATTTCTTTTCCATTTTCACATTTAACACATTTTAATTTTCACAGCAGCAGCTTATTTGTTCTACTAGCAAATTATGATTATTTTTAAATATAAGTATTTGTAAATATTCAAACAAATATAGAAAATATTCTATTGTAATAATATATAAAATATACTACAATATATAAATCATAATTTCACTCCATGTTGAACATAAATCACAATATAAATCAATACTAACTCAATATTCCACATAAATTATCGTAGAGATCATAAATTTCATTTATATTAAATAAATGAAAACATAAAAATAGAGAAGAACTACCTATAACACAGTATATATCGAAAAAAATAAAATAAGAAAAAAGCTCGTTGGTTTGCGTGCTCAAGAACCCTTCCATATTCCTCTCTTCTTCTTTGTGAAGCCCTTGCTGCCCCGCGTCAGCCGTTGCGCGTCCACTGTCGTCCGAGTGGCGCACCGTTCGAGAGTCATGCGTCCACCGTCATCTAAGTCTCTCTGTTCTGTCTAAGAAGAAACAACCATTCAAACAACGGTTTGTGAAGAAAATGACGTGGGTTTTAGAGGAGTGGAGATGTGGAGAAGAAAGAAAAGGGGAAAAGATCAATTTTGGAGAAGAAACGACGTGGGTTGTAGAGGAGGGAGATGGAGAAGATAGTTCGCAAATTTTGGAGATACTTTTTATGATTTATTGGGAAACACATTTATTAATATAGATGAATGAGGAGGGAGAAATTTAATTGGACCTTTTAGTTTCTTTTTTTTTTTTTTTTTTTTTTTTTTTTTTTGTAAAAAAAATGATTTGGGGACTAGAACGTAACCGGACCTAATATTTGTGAAAATAAGAATTCTACCTAAAGACATTTTTGTAAATAATAAAAAACTTGGGACACTAATGAAATATAGAGCCCTTCTACATTATTATCCCTTTTTTTGTCTCATAACTTGAGAACTTTACTTTTACGGTACTTTTTAAGTTCTTGGATAATATTTATGAATGATGAAGATACAAATTCTTTTAGAATATAGTGTTTCGAAATTTAAATTTCATTTAGATAGCTTTTGAAATTAAATTCTATTCGGGTTTTTTTTTTTCCTTCCTCAAAAGAAAAATCAAATTATATCGAATGTTTGTTAAATATTTATTTATTGACGTATTATTTATGACTTCACGAGTCTTTAAAAACAAAATATGTCATAAATGAAGTTAGTTTTAGTTATTCTTATCAAAAGAAAAAACTAAGTTCAAATTCAATTCTTCAACGGATCCAATAAAATTTCTGTCCTCGAATGGTTTCTGAATAATAATTACATTTATATATAAAAAAATGTCCTCTCAAGTATTTCATTTTACAATTCTTTTAACGTATAATTTGGATAGAATTAGAGTAAATATTCGAGTATCACATGCGAAGCCAACCTCTCTTCTAATAAGAAATGCTATTTATTGCAACACCACAAACAGTAATAATTTCCTTTTGCATATTGTTGACAATAATTTGATAGAATAAAACACATTACAGTTATATTTTTTGTTCCTGTTGTCAAATGTAATATTCTGCAAGGAAAAATCATTATCATTTGTTGCTCCTAAAAGAAACTACAAATTTGCAGTTAATAACAATGTTGTTATTTAAGAGGACTACAAAGATTTAAAAGTATAACTCGAATTAAAATAATATTCCAAGATAATTAAGCAAGTTATCCTCCTTTTAATTCAACGTTATGCATTCTTAATATCGAAGCACCATTAAGACTCTTTGATTGATCCTATTCCAATACACTTCAATTTTAGTGTCTATTTCTTGTCATCAATTTTATGTAGTCTATTTCTTAGCATACCTTAAATTAATTAGTTAATTGAAGATTTAATCGAGAACTAATGTTAATGATTTATCTACGACATTAAGATTATCATGTTTTGTTTAACTTTAATGTCAGTAGCTTGTAAACTATGTTTAGTTTGGGGTTCAATTACAAAAACACTCAACATGTTGACAGAACATTAATATCTATACATATCTTTGTAATTCAATGGAGAAAGAAAACTCTGTTCCTTAATCCGAGTCAGAATCAACGTTGGTAGAAGATCTTACTGCCTTTCGCCTACTTTCATCGTACTCGTCTTCCTCTTCATCTTTTTTCTCACTTATGATACCTGTATATTGCGTCTTCAGTCAGACAACGCAGCGCAATGACATAATTGAGAGTTAATATAACACACCTAGTAGAAACATCACCTTTTTTTGTCAATAAAATTTCTAATGTCTTTGTACTGAAATCATCTTTTCCACCTAAATCATGGAACCCAATAAGCCTATCTGTAGCAATGCCTTTCCTGCAACCAAGAATCAATGTCTTCAAAGCAGATTTGCACACACAAACCAACACGGGCTTGACTTAATATAAACAAAAGTTTTTTAGCTCTCTAAAACTAATTGAGCCACGTTATCACTATCCAAGTATCCAGGGATGTCTTTAACATTATTTCCCTATTCTCCTGACTTATTAACAACCAATAGAGTGCCCTACGTATATATGCCTTTCACTAACTACAAAGGTATGACTACAATAATCAATGGGGCAAGGAAATGATGTTGTTGTACCTGAACAGAACAACACAAGGCAAAGTCTTGACTCCAAGTTTGGTTACAAAGAAGGGTGCATTCTGCAAGTTTGATAATTAGCCCCCACAAGTTCTTCACCCGGACAGATTTTCACAACAAATGTTTCAAAATGAGCAGATATTGCTGTTAAAATAAACGAGTTATACAAACCTCAGCATCCAGCTTGATGAATTTTGTGTCTAAATGTTTTGGTGCAAGAGTCTTCAAATGCTTATCCATAATCCTAAGAAAGAAAGATCCACTAAGAGACTTTTACAATATACAAGCACATTGTTTGGATTAGTAAGTTATTTCAAATTAAAAGATTACTTGCACCGATAGAATTCATGATGATAGAAGTGGCAAATCACTTTTTCACTCCCGGTGACTTCTCCCAAAAAGTCTCCCTCAGTTATTTCTCTGTATTCCCCATGCCCTTGCCTCTTCATTGCTTCTCTCTTCTCAGCTTCTTTCTGCTCAAACAAATAATAATGTAAATGCATGACCTATTAGGGAAAGTTGACACCAAACTGAAAATAACAATGAATCATGTTTTTCATAAAAGGCAGAGGGTTTGGTAATTGGAACACTTGAATTGAAGTCTCAAGTTCCATGTTAATGAGAGCTTAAACTAGAAAAACATTGGCGGCCCATGGAGTACTGCGAACTGCAGATGGTGATAGCAACGGAACATATATAAACAATTACACAAAAGCTCAGACCTTGAGGGCTGCAATTCTATCTGCATGCAATTTTTCCAGCTCTGGATCCTGACCCAGGTAAGCAAACATTAGTGAAAATCACGAGCATAAGTAAGCAGTGTGGAAGGACCCCAATCATTAAACCTACATCCATCAACTCGTCAAGGTCAACTTCCTCGTTGTTAGAACTCGTCTGAGCCTTCTCTTGAGCAAGCAATTCCTGTAAAGTCGATAAACATATTCATGAAACCAGTAAAAACTGCAACCCCACTCCATGGCTCTCAACGATTCCCAATTACTTATTAGAAATACCAATGTCCTGAATGCACACTTTTCTGAAAGAAGCATCATTTACTAAAATATTTTAAGACAAAAAAAAAAAGTGGGGGATTGAGATCCAAGGGTAATAACGTTTCCAGATTCATGTAAAAGGAGGAAAAGGAAAACCCAAATCTAAGAAGAATTAACTGATTTTCAATACAGATGATATGTCTAGCCTGCAGAGATTTTATTAGACTGAAGCTAAAGTTACAGATTATATGTTAATATAACGATATCCAAAACAAGAATCACACATAAATATATAACCAGATCTCCATCCATATTTCAATATGATTGCTGGAAAAATAGATCAGAATATAGAAACCTTGCAAGGGGGGATTCAATGGTACAAATACCTTTTGATAATCACGAGCAGCAGCGGCCATTACATTTCCAAATGCTAAATTGGAAAGGGTCGACTTAACGGAGTTCGGGTCCATCTTTAAACAACTCTGTGTCTGGAAAAGATTAAACAAGAACAAAAAACGATTAGAGGGAACGCAAAAGCTTTATAATGATCAGAATTGACAAAAAGAAGAAAAAAAAAATTGATTCCACGAGATCTGACGCTTACTACGCTCTTCGTGTGTGAAGAAGTAACTGAAAGGATGTTTGTGGATTCCGGTCGAGGGCAATCCGACAATAGGGTGCACATCGGTTCGGTTTTTTCCCGTTTTGGTTCAACTCGAGATCGAACCAATAACTTCGATTATTTAACACAGAACCAAGCCGATGTTCAACCAAGAATAGAATCGATTGGTTCCGTTTTTTGGTTTGGGATTTAAAATAAAAAATTCGATTGGGCTACGATTTTAGCCTGAGAGGAAGGATAATCCATGAAGACATCTAGGAAAGGTGTGTTTGGATTAATTTTTTAATTGTTTAATTTTAAAATAAGATATTTTAGAAAAAGTCAAAATGTTTGATAATTATGTAAAATAGTTTTTAAATACAAAATTCATTATAAACGTTTTTTTATTAAAAGAGTTTAAATTAAAATGGTTTTTATTTTTATATCTAATCAATTCAAACGGGTCCAAAGAATTGATTGAGGGTGCTAGAGCAATGCAAATTTGCAATTGGAGTTTGTCATCGAGGTTTTTTTTTCTACAACAAGAGGATGCAGTAGTACTTTGGAATGAAAATGTTGAACATAAATACTAAAATTCAAAAGGTTAGTTGCAATGTTCATGACTTAGTTTTTTACTAAAAATTTAATTACTAATTTAAATAATTATTATAAATACTTTTACATATATGAATATTTATTGATATCAATATTTTATCAATATATTTGTTGATATATTCATAAAATTGAACTCTCAATATCGACATCGACATTGATATTTTAGTCCTCGTTGACGGATAACGGAAGGATGTATGAATTTTATATTTTTATTTTGCACTTTAGTTATAGGGGGAAATCAATTTAGACCCTAAAACTTGTGATAGTACTAAATTTTCAAATCTATGAATTTCAATTCTAAATTTAAATAAGTATTGCAATTTTAACTTTAAAATTTAAGAAGTGTTACAATTTTAACTTTATAACAACTTCTCTGTTCAAATATAGTTAGCATAATTTCTCATATGCATTTAATCTTTTTTCAATTGAGGTAATGTTACAAAAAAAAAATGAACGATGTAAAATATGTAATTTCTAAAGAGAAAAAGAATGTTAGCTTTTTTGTATAAAAAATTATAAATTTTTGAAATGTTATTCAATGTTTAATTTTAAATTTGTGTATTAGTTAAACTTATTTGAACTTTCTATACTAATAATCTAATTAAATAGACCAAATTATAAAAATGACTTAAATCCACCATTTTTTCACGAATAGCATAATATGTTACCATATTATATAAAAATCAAGCTCAAAAGTCCATAATACCCCCAAATTTCTAGCCTTTTTATTAAGAAAATAAAAAAGACATATAAATCTTGTGCCTTAAATAGTTTTTTTCCAACATTTTTAAAAGGAAATTTACATTTCCGTTAAATTAGGAGATTTTATTTTTTCCCTAGTATATTTAGAACAACAATAGATTTAAGGTTGTTATATACTATACCCTATATTATAATTTTGGTCTCATTTCTATTAAGATATACATTCCATTTACTTTGTCATATCTATCCATGTATATTTAGTCATTTTACAAATATATACCTCATATTATATAATAATAATGCTAGTTCAAATTGCAAAATTCATCCTTAAAGTATGGTAGTTGCAATTTTCACCTTAATTGAAGAAGTTTCATAGTAATTGAATAAATTTGGGAATATAATTAATAACATCCTAAGATTTAGGATATATAACATATTTGTTAAATACACATTAGTGATGATATATTTTGTAATCAATGATTAATAAAAATAAAAAATTCTTTGAATAATAAAGATTAAATTCATTTTGATTTATTTTAGTATTTTAATTATAAAATACTACAAGAATTAAATAAGAGAGAGAATGTACTACAAGATTACATTTGTCCAAAAAATTTGTAGAAATCTAGTTATGAAATATTGTTTAAGTTTAAGCTATTTATGAAATATCATTGGTAAAGTAGGTTGATTGTTTAAATCTTTCAACTTATTTTTGTGTAAATGTTTATTTTGTTAAAGTTTGTATGCGAAATGTAACGATCCAACTTTTCAATGTTTACTAACAAGACGTTACTACATGCATGCATAGACCTTAGATAAAAAATTTCAACTCTTTATTCGAATAAAAATAAAATGATTTCATATGTCAAATAAAATTAATAAAATTTCACTAAACAACTTAAATCATGTTTGGGGTCTCCCTAAAAACATAAGTTTAAAAATGGAAAGCAATTAAGAACTTGAAAGTTTAGCATAAAAAGTTATAGAATTTCAAATACCAAGACTCGTTTCAACATGAAAACATAAGCAGAAGCTTCTGTCTAGTCTCAATGGCACGGTTACGGATTCTCCTTGTCATTGTCAATCTATCCTGGCCCTTACTTGAAAAACATTTCATAAGAAAGGGTGAGTATTTACACTCAGTGACCCACTACTGGGCCCATTAGGTGAATTTTCTATTCTTTCTATCGAGTGCACTACCTAATAGGAGTGCTAACAGTCACCATCAATCCAACATGTAACATACTGTTGGTATTGTTGGGGTTGATGCCCTAAATTTCATGGGTCCTATAGTTTATAATTGTATTGTACAAACAGTTTATTTATTTAATAAAATCTGAGGTATTTTTTTCGACATTTAGTAGCATTAACCTATATGTCTACCATTTTAGGAATTTGTCTAATTAGGGAGCTAGGAACATAGTTATACAAGATAGAATTCACTCATTCTCTATTATCGGGGTAAGTAGATAAATTGCTCCCTTAAGGACTAATTCCAGGGTTTGAACAATGTGGTGTCACACCATCTCTTGGCCCGAGAGGGGTTTGGTCATAGTTAGATTATGACCTATCGTTCATTAGAGTGATCAATGATACTTAAGAAGTTAGATGTAACTACAGGAGTAAAATAGTAATTTTGACTCAGCCTTTAGTGAAGCGGCTGATAGTTAATGGAAGTTGGGTAATTTAATTAAAGAAGTTTAATTGATTATCCAAGTACCATTGGAGCTTTAATTTTAGGTTCATAAGGTCTCCTTCGTATTTCAACACGGATTATTGAGAATTAATTTTGAATTAATTTGAATTTTTCAAATTAATTGAGGGATTAGTTATATATGATATAATTAATTTAAATTAATTATATGTGATATAATTAATATAATGTATTTGATATATTATAATACAAAGTTTATTTGAGAGGATAAAAATATTTGAATATTATGAATTAGATTCATATATTTAATATAAAATTGATTTATATTAAATTTTATATATTATTGAGAGAATTCAAACTATAGGTTATATTATATTTGGTATAGTAAACTATAGGTTATATGTTATATTAGATATAATACTTAATATAATATATATGTTATATATGAGGGTGGTTAATGTAAAATTATATATTAAATAAATTAAAATTAATTTGAAATTATTTGAAATTTAAATGGAGGGAGTTATTTCTAACTTCCTCCCTATTTTTGTCTCAATGAAGATCGTGAGTGGGAATTGATTTTTTAAGAACGTGCTTTTTCTTCTCCCAAAATATAGAAGGTCTTAGTATTCTCACGAAAGTTGCTCTCTCTAAAAAAAAAAAAAGGAAAAAAGAAAAAAAATCTTTTTCCTTCTCCCAAAATCAACAGAGCCCACAAAACTCCGGTAATTTCATACCCAAAGGAGAATAGAGGATTATCTTGTGGTGATGCCCAACAATTTGTTTCGGTTTTGCTGTTTATCTTTGAGAGTTCGTGATCTAAGGAGATTCAAAAAGTGTTCGAGACCAATTGGAGAAGGAACTCGTGAAGATTTCATTGTCTTCAAAGGTTAGTAATCCAAACCTCAAATTCCTTCTTTGAATTTTTTTTTATCTAAGCATGCTGTAATTTTATGTTTAGAATGCATAATTAGGTTTATGAATTTTAATTCACTGTGTAAATTTGAAATTGGGAAACGATGTTGCATCCGTACGGGTTGTCATGAAAACCATCTAAAAAGTGCTTTTATTATCTTCAAATTTATAACTAATATTGCTAGTTTTGTTTAGTTTGACGTGGTTTATTGAGTAATTTCAGAAAACTAAGCATCAAAAGCAATTTGTACGAAAATGATAAAAAAACCCGGGGCAAAACTCCAAGTCTAAGTAATTACGGATTGGCTATGGAAAT
The DNA here is from genome assembly GCF_009727055.1 of Benincasa hispida. Classification (NCBI taxonomy): domain Eukaryota; kingdom Viridiplantae; phylum Streptophyta; class Magnoliopsida; order Cucurbitales; family Cucurbitaceae; genus Benincasa; species Benincasa hispida. The sequence goes on from NC_052351.1 coordinate 17,429,389, forward strand.
AGGAATAAACGAAGGACCCAAGATCAAGAAAAGAGTCAAATTTGGAAGGCAATTCGAGGGAGCCAACGTTGGAAGAACATTGCAATGCTGCTCCCTGACGCTGCAGACCCGAGACCAATTGGAAACAGGGCATCATTGCAATGCTACTTGTAACGTTGCAACGCTACGACTTTGACGTGCGACTGGCATGACTCCAGTGTTGCAATTCTAGTTTGCAGCGTTGCAATGCTGCGAGCATAGTAAAGAGAGGAGGAGGAGAAAAAGTGAGCCAACTTTGATAGATTTTATCTAAATTTTAGTCCATACAAGAACTGAAGCAGAGCAATTCTGATCATTTTTAGTTGAAGACTTGAGATTTTGCTTGAGAGTTGATCTGAGAGTGTTTCTGGATTGATCGTGATCATGTAGTTTTGTTGAAGAACAATTCGGTATTCGTAGTGAGAGTCAAGAAGATTGTGATTGGGATCCGAACCTATTGAGGGGAGATCGTTCTTATTTATTAATTTAGTTTCCACCATAATGATTGTTTGTTTGTTGAATACTATTACCAGAATCATGTGTAGCTAAACTCTTATATTCTAGGGTGTTTGTGGATTTTAGGGATGTTACTTTAAGTATTTGAATTTACAATTGATTGATTTTGCATAGATTTCTAAATTGTTTGTGCTTAATGTTTTTGATTAACTGACCATTAATTGAATGAACTTAAGTTAATTAGATGTCTTGAGAGAGAATTTGATTTGCTGGACCCAATAATTTAGATTGTTATGCAAAATTGTATGAGAGTCAATTTAGAATAAGAAGGCGTGCGATTGAAGGGTCTTAATGCTTTAACTATTCAAGCAACAGAAGAAATTCTGGTCAATGAGTAGTTATTAGGATGGTTTGAACTCAAGAGAGGATTTCCTAATTTTAGAAATTCTAGCCTCAATCTATCAATTTCAATCAATTGCATGTCATATTCATTGTATTCCCTAAATGAAACAACACCTTGGAATTGTTTTTCTCTAAATTGTTCGTGTGACTGAATTTTTGTTATTCGTAGTTATAGATAAAAATCATCTTTTGGTTGCCTGGATAAAATTGACGAAGAATTGTGATAGCTAAGTTAGGAAAATTTTGCTTACGCTGATCCTTGAGGACAATACCTTATTTGGGATTTAGTACTTTGATTGCGTGCGCTTGCGCATACCGTCAAGTTTTTGGCATCGCTGCCAGGGAATGGCACAAAAATTTTTCCCAAGCTTGCTAAAGACTGAGTTGATCTTGATTTAGGCATTTTTGTTTTGTTTTGTTTTTTTGTTTTGTTTTTGTTTTTGTAGTTGTTGTAGAATCTTGTGTATATGAAGAAGTCAATAGGTTGAACTTGTTCCTTGTGATCCGTAACTTGAATGGATTTTGAGGAGATCAAGAAGGAATAAGAGAGTTGAGTTCAACACTATGGGAAACCAGGGGGAGCTATTAGAACTATCAAAGATTATTTCCAACCAAATGTCCCTACAACCCAGACGGACATTGCTGAGCCCCAATTAATGCCAATAGTTTTGAGTTAAAACTGGGTATAATTCAGATGGCACAAGACCTTGCATTCAGAGGAACTCCACATGAAGATCCACATAAGAATATCCGCTCTTTCCTGGAAATTAGCAGGACGATAAAAACAAATGGAGTCTCTTTTGATACCATTAAACTGAGATTGTTTCCTTTTTCTGTGCAGGACAAGGTTGAGGACCGGTTGGAGTCACTTGCAACGGGAAGCATAACAACATGGGATGAGTTGGCCCAAGCCTTTCTGAACAAATTTTTCCCCCCTGTGAAAATGAGCAGATTGAGAATAGAAATTGGTGCATTTAGGCAGAGAGAGGATAGACAGTTATTCAAGACATGGAAGTGCTATAAGGAGTTATTGCAGAAGTGCCCCCAGCATGGATACCCTTACTGCCAGTTGTTCTACAATGGGTTGACCAGTACAACAAAATCCATCTTGGATGCTACTACAGGAGGCTCAATTTTTGCAAAGATTGCTGATGCTGCTCAGGCATTATTAGAGGACATGGCTGCCACGAGCTATAATTGGCCTCAGAACGATCTTTATTTAGAGTGGCTAGAATTTATGAACTAGATGAGGAAAATGCTTTAAAGGCGTAAATGGCTACTTTGACTACTACCATTAATCTTTTTTCCACAAGTACTCAACCATCAATGACAGCTTGTAATGCACTTACATCATGTACGCCAAGCGAACCAATTTCAAATAGCCCATCAAACTTCTTACCAGATGAACCAACCCACTCATTATCACCCAGGTTTGCGTAATCATGAGAATTTTTCATATGCTAACAATAAAAATGTTTTGCAAGCACCTCCAGGTTTTTCTTAAAAAGAAACCATCTGTGGAGGCTTTGCTTAGGGATTTTATAAAGAAGTCAATGAGCAGAACCAATTTCTTGGAGAGCACAGTAACGAGTCATGGGAAAGCTATCCAGAATCTTAAGGTTCAGGTTAGTCAGATTGCTGCTACATTGAATATTATAAACAAAGGAGCTTTCCCTAGCTATATGAAGAAAAACCCAATGGAAGAGTGCAGAGCAATAACTTTGAGAAGTGGGAAAAATATTGTGCATCCTCCGATAGACCAGACAGAGGAACAGGTGGTATTGAGTCCTTCAGCTGGTAATGCGAAGCAAGGGAAAAAGGGTGATGTTCCCGTATCATCCAAATCAGGAAGTAATTCTAAACTTTCACCTGCCGTATTGAATAAAACCCCTTATCCTCAACGCTTTCAGAAAAAGAAATTGAATGATCAGTTTGTTAAATTTTTTTTTATATTTTTAAGAAGTTTCACATAAATATTCCTTTTGCAGATGCATTGGAAAAAATGCCAAACTATGTGAAGTTCATGAAGGAAATGTTGTTTTCAAAGAAGAAGTTTGAAAAGTATGAGACGGTTAGCTTAAATGAGGAATGCAGTGCTATATTGCAAAAGAAGCTACTGTGCAAAAATTGAAGGATTCTGGGAGTTTTACAATTCCCTACACTATAGGGAATCTAATGGTAAACAAAGCTTTATGTGATTTAGAAGCCTCAATTAATCTGATGTCTTTATCTTTGTACAAGAAACTGGATACATGAGAGGTACAACTAATGACGATCTCATTACAGTTGGCAGATCATTTCCTTACTTACCCTTGTGGTGTAGTAGAGGATATTCTGGTTAAAGTCGGTGATTTCATCTTCCCAATAGATTTTGTGGTCCTAGACATGGAAGAAGATGTAGAAATTCCCATCATCATTGGATGACCATTCCTAGCCACAAGCAGAGCTTTAATTGATGTTTATGATGGCAAGCTTACACTTAGGGTAAACGATGAAGAGGTAAAATTCAACATCTTTCATTCTTCCAAACCTAATGAGCCTATAAGTTTGTGTCAAGAGACCAACAAAGTAGATGGGAAACATTTTGAACAATTTCTTGGTAAAGGAAAGGGCAAGGAAAAGGTAAGTTGTCCTGAACAATCTCCAAAGGAAGGTACAGTAAATTTTCTGGATTATATTCACAAGGGGGATATTGAACTGGTGGACGAAGGAAGAGAAGATTATGCTTTTTCTGATAACTGTTCTGCAACCAATATTTTATGGGAATGCAGGAGAAAATTATATATTTCAGATGTGGAATGATGAAGCCACTTTGAAAGAGTGTCTGAATTGGAGACCTGTTCTAGCTAAAGACGTTAAACTAAGCGCTTCTTGGGAGGCAACCCAAGTGTTCCAGTTTTATTTTAGTTTTATTTCATTTGTTATTTGACTATTTGTTTTTTTTAAGATAGAGAGCCACCTCACGATTATTTTGTTTTGATCCTCAGGTTAGAGATGATGCTCAAGTATTTTCAAGCACCAGTTCGCCATCCAAATTCGTGAAACCCTGCTCATTACCCAGCCTTGTATCACTCATCTATTGTGTGATTGTTTTAGATGTTATGCATTAGGGACAATGCATCTTTTTAAGTTTGGGGTAGGAGGCGTACTTTGTGCTTGAATCTTGTGCTTTTATGCATGTTGTTTGGAGTTGATTGTTTTATGTATGTTATTATTTATTTTGAGGAAAAATTGAAAGATTTTGAAAATTTTGAAAAATAGTTGATTTTAGCTAGGAAGAATGTTGAGACTGATTGAATTGTGTTCTTTGGTTGCTTTCTTTTACTATGATGGTTGATGAGTCACTTGTGATGTATGCCATGCTTTGAAGTAGAAATTGGATAACATAGTCCTGTCTCGAGTGTTCTTTGTTCTGAATCCCTCTTTGTATCATCTGTTATTTTGAGCACGAACCACTTTACTTTACAACCTCTAACTGAACAAAGCATTAATTTAAGTCAATTTGGTTGTCACCTCGAAAGGCCCCACTAGTTAGAGAGTGTCTTGCATAAGGGGTTGTAATGTTAGACTAAGAGGAAAGAAAAGAATATTATTATTGCCATTGAAGATTATATATATAGTCACTCATGTGCTTAAAAGAAATATCTTTTTATTATTGTAAACTTGTAATGTATATGCATAGATGGGGTAAAAAGAGCTGCCTTTGCTGTGATCAATTAGGACACCTAGGAATTGACTAGGTATGGTTCCCTGTAGTGGATGTGTGAAAGCTAGTGCCTCTAGGTAAAATGATGCAAGTTTAGGGCCATTTTTTTGTAAAAAAAAAAAAAAAAGAAAAGAAAAAAAAGAAAAAAAAAAGAGAGAGAGATAAGGACCTTAGTGGACATATTACTTCCTTGAGTATGGTGATACTCGATGATTGGTGCTTGAGCTAGATTAGGGGGAATACTGATGAAGCTTAATTAAATCTTAAGTCAGTTTTTGAGTTTTGAATTAAAGGAAGAATCACACACACACAGAGGATAAAAAATTTTGGCTTTAGAAACTCTCAGCGATTAGGATGTGTTTGAACTTTTCTGTGGATGAGTGTTGTATATGTTGAGAAGCTGATGAAATCAGAATAAGAAAATGCATGCCTTGAACCTTTTCATTTCAATATTCATTATTTCTCCTACTTTGTGTTTCTTTCTTTTCTTTGCTCTGAACTAGCAAAGTTTTAAGTTTGGGGTGGTGAAAAGCATCTAAAAAGTGCTTTTATTACCTTCAAATTTAGAACTAATATTGCTAGTTTTGTTTTGTTTGACGTGGTCTATTGAGTAATTTCAAAAACTAAGCATCAGTAGCAATTTGTGTGAAAATGATAAAAAAAAAGAGGCAAAATTCCAATTTTGAGCAATTACGAGTTGGCTATGAAAATAGGAAGAAACGAAGACCTAAGATCAAGAAAAGAGACAAATTTGGAAGGCAATTTGGGGGAGCCAGTGTTGGAAGAACGTTGTAACGCTGCTCCCTGACGCTGTAGACCCTAGATCAATTGGAAACAGGGTGGCGTTGCAACGCTACTGCAATGTTACGACTTTGATGCACGGTTGGCATGACGGCAGCGTTGCAATGCTATGAGCATTTGATTAATAACAGTGTTGCACCGTCAGGTCGGAAAAAGAGAGGAGGAGGAGAAAAAGTGAGTTGACTTTGATAGATTTTAACTAAATTCTAGTCCGTACAAGAGTCGAAACAGAGTAATTTTGATAGTTTTTCTGTTGAAGACTCGAGATTTCGATTGAAAGTTGATTTGAAAGCGTTTCTGGATTGATCGTGATCGTGCAGTTTTGTCGAAGAAAAATCCGGTATTCATGGATAGAGTCAAAAAGATCGTGATTGGGATTCTAACCTATTGATGAGAGATCGTTCTTCTTCATTAATTTATTTTCTGCCATATTGATCGTTTATTTATTGAGTACTGTTATCGGAATCATACATGGCTACACTCTTTTATTCTAGAATGTTTGTGGATTTTAGGGATGTTACTTTGAGTATTTGAATTTACAATTGATTGATTTAGCCAAGATTTCTAAATTGTTTGTGCTTAATGCTTTTGATTAATTGGCCATTAATTGAATGAACTCAAGTTAATTAGATGTCTCGAGAGATAATTTGTTGGATCCAATAATTTAGATTGTTATTCGAAATTGCACCAGAGTGAATTTAGAATAATAAGGGGTGCGATTGAAGGGTCTTAATGTTGTAACTATTCAAACGATAGAAGAGACTCGGGTCAATGGATAGTTATTAGGATGGTTTGAGCTCAAGAGAGGATTTCCTGATTTTAGAGATTCTAGCCTCAATCTATCAATTTCAATCAATTGCATGTCATATTCATTGTATTCCCTAAATGAAACAACACCTTAGAATTGTTTTGCTCTAAATTGCTCTTGTGTGTGACCAATTTTTTTTTTATCCATAGTTATAGATAAAAATCATCTTTTAGTTTCCTGGATAAAATTGACGAAGAATTGTGATAACTAAGTTAGGAAAATTTTGCTCATGTCAATCCCTGAGGACGATACCCTATTTTGATTTATTACTTCGATTGTGTGCGCTTGCACATACCGTCATCTCACAAACCATCACATACAACATCCAAATTTCATATCAAACCATAAACATGTGCATAATTCATAGGTTTCTGGAACACTGTTCGAACTCCAAGACTAGCATGTTGTGACCGCCCCTGGCCCGAGCAAAGATAATTTATTTTTACTGATTCAAGACTTATACTACAAATGTAGCAAAGTGGTAAGATCGGAGTTGAATCTACAAGGAGATTGTTGAATGAAATTAGACCAATTAATGAATTCCAAGTAAAAAGAGGGGTTGTAATGATTCTTGATTTTAGTAACAAAATAAATTAAAAACCAATAGAGAAGAATAAATAAGAGTTAGCGCAGAAAAGAGGATTGAATCAATTTAATGAAAAATCTTGGATTAGTTTGAATGCTTTTTATTTTCTATCATTAGATAGAAGTTAATTTCTTCAATTATGTGAACCCTTCAATCTATTAGAAATTCTAATAACCCAATTAGTCAATTTTGATAACAATCTAAATCAACCCTAATTCAGTTTAAAATTTTTCCTTCTCAGCAACGTACGAATTAAAACTAAAGGTTCAATTTTCGAGACACACTACAAGCGGATAGCTACATCTTATAGCATGATTTATTTGGGAACGATTATACTAGGGCATACATGAATCTGCCCAGAAAAATTCCAGACCTTAAACATGTTATCCTAATACTTAGGACTTAAACACTCAACTATGCATAGGCTAGAATGATTTTGCATGCAAGAAATTCAATAAATTAGTTTGTCAGAAAAATTCATGAAATTTCTATTATTAATAAATCAAATCCACCCGAAGGGTTCACAACAATTGAATAAATTAAATAATAACTTCAAGAATTAAGATATACAAACTATCTCAAGAAAATTACCTAGCCTCTAAAAGGCATATTGGAATTACAATGATCAAATGAATAAGTCGAGGCTGACTTTGACAATGATCGATCAGAGATTTCACTTCAATGGCTCTTAAAACTGAACTAAACTCTCGGAATTCGCTCTATTTGGAAGAAGAATGTGTTCAAAAGGGCCGTATAACTCTTTTTTTTTTTTCTACGTGCCTCTAATGTTGAACACCAACACCTCATTTATAGGTTGCATGCAGCGTCGCAATGCTTGAAGGGGGCGTAGCAATGCTAAGTGCAATGCCTTACAGCTTTGAGGATCGAGCATCGAGGTGTGTTGCAACGCTGGCGATGATTCAATTCTGGAGCGTCACGACGCTTGGGGCAGCTTTACAATGATGCCCTGCACTTAATGCTACTACCTTCCAGCGTCGAGTGAACGTTGGACCAAGGCTTGTGAAGAGCGTTGTGACACTGAGTGTTCTGTTAGATACTTGATACTTGCTACTTTTACTCGATACTTGCTGCTCACTTCCTTGATGCTCAATGCTTGTTTTCTTGGTGGAATTTGACTTGATGGTACTCCGATATGGTAATTTGGCTATCTCAACTCCTTTGAAGTCCGGATGCTTAAATCAACTCCTAATTGCTTCAATTTAACCTTGTTTGGCTCCAAATCGCCAATTTCACCTCAAGATTGCTCAACACCTACAAAATAGAGAAATAAACATGTAAAATCTGATAACGAGTCATAATTAAGTTAGGAATAATAGATCTTTTTGAGAACTAACAAACACCCTCAACAGTCCATCCATTAGTAAATCATAGCAAATCATTCCACCATGATAAGATCATGTTTTCACGTGTATACACGATCTTAGCATCAACTTAGTTAGGGAGTCTAGTTCGAGGACGAACCAGTAGTAAACCACTTACTTGGAAACTTTCGGTAATCAAGCAAATTAGTCCATTTTGGACTAGACAAATCTGAACCCAAACCCTAAACAAGAACCAAAATTGAGTCCAAATATTAAGTCCTAGTTCCCAATCTAAATTTATTCCAAATAACTCCAAACACTTACCCAAAGTGTGACTTGTTCCAAATCCGCTTCAAAATTTCAATCCTAACCATACTTTCAAACTATGCAAAAACCACCCTTGAATCAATCTAAATGAATTAGAAACCTTAAACATTACCAAAAGGTCGCTGGAAACACTTTGAACTTTGCTGAACAACACGCCAACGACCCCCTATAGGAACTTGAATCTACCGACAAACATTATGGGAAAATTAATTTTGCACTCAACACTTAGTGGGTAACAGCAATTTGAAGCCAAACAATCCATGAATATATTCAAAAGCCCTTTAAAAGAACATCCAGAACCAGATTTAAAACTTATCACTACGGGCAGATCTACAGCTACCACGATTGGCGGACTAATGGCCGAATTAGGTGGCGGTGATCTACAAACAACGCTGGGGACTGGATCACCCAGACTGACGGTGAAGCGTTACGGCTGGACGCACGTGGGCTAGGCAGTGAAGCGCAGATGGATGCGCGAATGACGACCTAGATGAAACACAAACCAGCAACGAACGATAGATCTGAAACGGCGTCGATGAGGCGTGAGCATATGGACTATGTGAACGATCGACGATGACGCTTGGACAGAACCCAAACTGTCGACGAACGGTGGCTAATCATGAGTGGTGCACTGAGCAGAATGTGACACAACCCTGTGCAGGTCATGCCAGACGGAGATGAATGCCAGCGAGGCGGCAGTCGCATGCTTACGCTGAAGCAGGTAGATACGTGGAGAGGGGCAGCAACTATCCTTTTCTCCTCCTTTTACATTTTTTTTAACCTAATTGCTAAATTAATATAAATAACCTCTCCATAACTCAAAACCCTAACTTGACTAATTATAATCAACATATCAATACTTATAAATATTCATTTTCCTCCTTAATTTCTCAATCTTCCACATTTAAATTCAAAATCTAAATCTTTTATCAAATTAATTAATTATCTTCTCAAATTACTTTAAGTTTAGCTTCAAAAACCAAAATTGAAAAGGAAAATATAATCCAATTAATTTAAGATAATTAATTTAAATTCATTTGAAATTTCAAGAGGTTACATTCTTTCCTCCTTAAGAAACTTTTGTCCTCGAAAGTTCAAATCCTGGCTTTGGGTACTTTGTCCTCATCTTGTCCTCTCATTCCCATATTGTCTCCTCAAATTAATGACTCTGTCATAGACTTTCACTAGTGCTATCTCCCGATTACGCAAAGTTTTCACTTCCCTTGCAAGAATTTGCCTAGGTTTCTCCTTATAACTAAGGTTCTCATTTAGTTTAATGGTTCAAAGTCTATTACATGAGATGAATCTGCCATGTACTTCCTCACATAGAAACATGGAAGACATTAAAAATTGAAAAGAGCGACGATGAAAAAGTTAAATGATAAGTCACTGGGCCAATCATTCCTAAGATCTCAAGAGGCTTAATAAAATGTGCACTTAGCTTTTCTTTCCTTCCAAAATTCAAGACACCTTTCATAGGTGCTATTTTTTAAAACACTTTATCACTCACCTCAAATTTCAAGTCTTTATGCCTCAAAACAGTGTAACTTTTCTATCTACTCTGTGCTATATGCACTTGTGCTCTAATCTTATGAATGACCTTATTTTTAGTCTGTACTAACTCAAGTCCCAATAATTTTTGCTCCCCAACTTCACCCAATAAACAAGAGACTTGTAACTTTTTTCCATATCAAGCCTTAAAAGGCGCCATGCCTATAGTATCCTGGTAACAGTTATTATAGTGAACTTCATGAGACGCAAATTAGAGTTCTAACTTTTTGCAAAATATAATGTGCAAGCGTGTAACGTGTCGTCTAGTATTTGGTTCAAGTGCTCGGTTTGACCATTAGTCTGTAAATGAAAAATTATGTTGAACCCTAGTTGAGTACGCAACACTTTTCATTATGTGTGACAACGCCTTCCATATGCGATTATAATACTTAAGAAGTTGAAAATCAACCATGTTTTAACACAGTCATTCTAAGAAATGTCATGAATCTAAGAGATCTTATTTACTAAAAACATCTATTCGGATTGGTTATGCTGACATAGAGAAGTTCTCATACATACGGTAGAGCAACTCCCATATACATCATAACGATATACATAGCAAAGAAAATTTGGTCAACTGGAAATTGCTTCTAATTTAGGTGACAATTGTGATGCCCCTTTTAATAGCTACATGCCTTAAAAACAACTTTGTCCAATTCAGTCGCATATTATTAGAAACATGACATACTGCTCTCTATTGCCAATGGATTTAAAACTTACTTTAGCCAGTCATCATATTACTATTTAATCTTAAAATAATTACATATCATTATTTAGATCCTGCTACGAACGAGTCTGGAAATCTCTTTCATAGTGAGGTTCCCGAAGTCCATGGATACTATAGAATTAGTTAGTCTAAAACAAAACACCATAATCCATAACAATTTTCCTGAAGATAGTTTCTAAGATAGAAAACTTACTAACTCATAAATCTATCTCGAGACTATCTATCTCAATAAAGTCGATCTACTTGTCGTCCATCTTATAAGAAACATACTATCTGTTGTGCTCTCAGTCCCTGATTTGGACCAGAATTTGAAATCCATAATCTGTTGAGGTTGATGTCCTCAATCTCGTGGATTCTGTAGTTTGTAATTGTAATATACAAATATTTTATTTATTTAATTAAAATATGAGATGTTTTATTCAAAATTTAGTAGCATTAACCCACAAACCAATAAACTAACATCCAAGGTTATCTTCTATAGCTTAAACATGTTTGTAGAGACATATAGGCGGATCGTGTTTAAGTGATAACCTAAATGATATGCCGTAGATGGATAAGGTTGGATACCTTATCTTGGTGACACTACGAATACGATCCATTTTGTATATGTTACAATTATTGTAAAGTGCTACAAATGATCTGATCCTGATCATTCATGTGAAGACATGTGAGTAGAGGTATTCTATACAAAGAAGTTTGTATAAGACTAGACCACGAAATGATTAGTCTCATTGTATAACACCATTCATAATAGATACTTACATTTCATTAGGATGACCATAGGTGACATGACCTGAATCTTGAGTGAGTTGTGAACTCCTGCTTATGAAAGCGGTCTTTTGATTTGTATGGCTGAGAGTGGCCAGATCGCCGACTCAATAAGCTTACCATTTTAGGGATTCGTTCGATTAGGGAACCGAAAACACAACTACACAAGACGGAATTCACTTCTTCCCTAATGTCTGGATAAGTATATAAATTACTCCCTTGAGGGTTGATTCCAGGGTTTGAACAATGTGGCATCACACCCTCTCTTGGCCCAAGAGGGGTTTGGTCATAGTTGTAACAACCCCATTTTCTAGGACTACTAAAAAAGGAATCGCTACTGCATGCATGCGTAAATATTCTCATTGAAGAAAATAAAGAAAATAATCATAATCTTAAACTGCATTAAGTATATAAAAAAATGTTCTAACATATCTCAAAATCTTAAATTGTTCAACCCGGGTATCCTTTTTAACAAGAAACAATTTATAAAAAAAATGAATAAATAAATAGATAAATTAATTAATTAAATTATGATAAATCCATGAATGGATAAAAACAAAACATGCAAAAATATAAAAAGTCAAATACAGAAGCGAATTCTGGTTCTTTTGACACTGTCACGGATTCCTCTTGTCAGTCACCCGAGTGTCTTTGCCCTTACCTGAAAACAAAATAAGGATAAAGGTTGAGTATAAAATTTTCAGTAAGTGATCCCATTACCAGGATCAGACTATGCATCCATGAGCAAAGAAAAAAATAGTTCGTGGCTCATGCAGTTATATCGGTTTTTGATGACGAAAGGAAAACCAAAAGACGTACTATCTTGCCTTGAAACGCATGTCTAGCGGCCTGTAGGCACACCGTCAAACATGATAATAACATGAACGTGAACCCGTCGACCTAAGCATGTCTAGCGGCCCCTAGGCATACCGTCAAACATAATAATAACATTAACGTTAACCTGTCGGTTCACGCATGTCTAGCGACCCGTAGGCACACCGTCAAAACATGAAACATGAAACATGAAAATAAAA
>NC_052351.1:17446160-17448851 GCF_009727055.1 Benincasa hispida
ACACAAAGAGAGAGATTCACCTTGCCGTTCCTCAACGCGCGAGCAGTAGCGCCAACCTCGTCGTTCCGTCGATGCTGAAGTAGCGCCGCCAGCCTCACGCTATCTCGCCTCTGCCCCAGTCTGGACCAGCTGCTCGCCTCGCCGACGTCAGCCCCGCCGTCCAGTTTTCGCTTCTGTCACGTTCGCGGCCACTGCCTTTTTGAGATTGGGTAAGTTTGGATTGTTTTGGCAAGGTTTGGTGTTGAGTCTTTTAAAGTGCCTCTTGGTGTTGGAAACAATTTTAGTGTTACCCATTGTGTTGACTTTCAGGATTTGGATTTCGAGGCATTGCTAACAAAGAAAGGATTATTCTCTTCATCGAAGAGTTTCATTTTGGTAAGTTTTTTGTAAACTGGTTGGTTATTTTTTTTGGATTGAGAGTAATAGTGAAAAAAAAAATTATTGATTTTGGAATTAATTCTTGATCAGATTGGCTACTTGAATCAAGTTTTGAAATTTATCTTGCAATCAAGCCACAACTTTGGGTTGATTCAAGTTTTCCAAAGGTTTAAAGGAATTATTTGCGTGGACTTTTGTGACCAAGTTGAGGTAAGTGATACTATTACTGTGCCTTCGTACCAGGCGATCTAGATTAGACCTATCAAGTTACTTGGTTGACTTAGAGCATGATTTTGTTTGATATTATGTTTTGCTAGTTGCATGGTGGTTGCAAGTATTATGAGCATGTTAAAATTATGATCAGTACTGATATTATGTATGTGATGTATGAATAGACCAATAGAGCGGTTTATTGTCTTGCCTTGACGTGGTTATTACTATGTTTGACATGTACCTACGGGCCGCTAGACATGCGTGAACCGACAGGTTAACGTTCATGTTATTACCATGTTTGACGGTGTACCTACGGGCCGCTAGACATGCGTGAGCCGACAGGTTTAACGTTCATGTTTATTCAGTTACTGGAAAGACATTCGGGTAGTCACGTACTACTAACTCTGATGTCAAAGGGACTTCAGGCTCTCTAGTGTCGACGACACTAGCTAAGATACTCCAGGTACCCTGGTTAAGCAACTTCTGGGCTTTCATGGTAGAAATCACTTTGGGTAGGATCATAGTCCCCGCCCCTTTAAATTTAAAGCTGGCTCTCGTGAGAGGGTTAAAGATCACCTTCTTGTGAGAGCAGTCTATACTGGCATGGTTAGCAGCTAGCCAATCCAGGCCCAAAATCACATCAAAATCCTGCATATCCAAGACTACTAAAGTCACATCCAGGGTATGACTCACTACTTCAATCTGACATGCTTTTATCTTCTCCTTTGCTAACACAATTTCTCCAGATGGAGTGGAAACCGATAACATAAATTGTAAAGGCTCTAGTTCTAACATGGCATGCTTAACAAACAGTGATGATATAAATGAATGGGACGAACCCGAATCAAACAATACTAGCGCAAGATGCCCCAAGATTAGGAGTGTACCTGTCACAACAGTTTTTCTCGGCCTCTTGCCGAGTGGTAGAGCAAACACGACCTTGCTAATGTTGAGGCCTACCCAAACTCCTTTGATCACGGCCTACAAACTGGTTCCCAAGACCGAACGTGCCTCTAGCAGAACATCTATCTACCGAGTGCCCCTTCTGCTTGCAATGAAAATAAACCTCGGTGCCTGCCAAATATCAACCCCAGTGACGTCGTCCAAATGAGCTACACACCGGTCGCATCCTTTCCACCGCACCTGTCTCGGCAGCCTGCTGCCTAAAATGACGAAGCGATCTGTCTGAACCTTGAACCTTCTGATGGGGGTGTGGCTCGAAAGCCTTTTGATCTGCCTTCCTCTTTTGACCTGAGGAAGGTCCCACCCCGAATACTCGTGAAAACTCATCTCCTGACTGTGGGTTCACCTCGGCTGCCAGACGAAGTGCCTCAGCATGAGTGGTTGGTTTGAATGCTCGCACGATACCTCGTATACTGTCTTTTAGGCCTTGAACGAACCTTTCTGCTCTCATGGCTTCCGTGGCGACCAACTCCGGGGCAAAACGGGATAAGGCGTCAAACTCTTGGTCATACTCCTCCATTGACATGTGTCCCTGCCTCAGCTCCAAGAACTCCCTTTGCTTATTGTACCTTAGGTTGGCCGAGAAGTACTTCATGTAAAATCGCTCCTTAAACTGCTCCTAAGCCACTGGATCCCTTCCTACACCCAACATCCTTTCTGCCGACTGCCACTAGATCTGAGCCTTGTCGGTAAGCATAAAAACGACACATTGCACCTTCTGGTCTTCTGGGCATTTCATATAACGAAAAATCGTTTCAATCGAGGATATCCATAATTCTGCGTTGGTAGGGTCCTTTAGTGACCCATTGAAGGTGCTGGGATTATACTTCCTGAAATCTCGCAAATGTTTGGCCTCCACCGAAAGGCCTGACATGCTTTGGTTCTGAATCATGTTCCGAGTCTGGACTTGCGGCACTTGTTCCTGTGGTGGTGGTGTCTGATGGAACTGGGCAAACTGAACCAGTCATTCGTCCAGCATGTCCTTTACCTTATCCAACACAACTGATGTAACTGCTTCCTCAATAGTGGCTGCCCAATCAGTAACCTCTACTGGAGCGACGGGGGTGGGTTGCGTCTGTGACGACATGGCCGTGTGCTGAGCGCTACTTTGTGTCTGGGTTCGCGGCCACCCTGACC
>NC_052351.1:17448897-17530879 GCF_009727055.1 Benincasa hispida
TCCAACATGTCCTTTACCTTATCCAACACAACTGATGTAACTACTTCCCCAATAGTGGCTGCCTAATCGATAACCTCTGCTGGAGCGACGGGGGTAGGCTGCGTCTGTGGCGGCATGGCCATGTGCTGAGCTCTACTTTGTGTCTGGGTTCGCGGCCACCCTGACCCTGAGAGGTTCTTAGGCGGCAAGAAATCCTCTGGTACTAGAGGGTCCTGAACTTGTGCATCTTGAACTTGTAGATCCTCATTATGAGGATCTTGCTCCTGAACTGACGGATTCTGCTCTACGGGAACACGCCCCCTTCCGGTAACCCTATGACTGCCTCTTCCCCTAACACGAACCATTTTCCTAATAGTTATTCGCAACCAGCCCTTAGCTACTTTCCTTACTAGCACAAAACACATCAATTGCAATCATAAATGCTATTAACTCGGGTGTGTATTATTCTAAATACTTTTCATAAAGGACATACCTGGCGACGACGAAGAATCCGTTTTGCCAAAGGAACAATCTGGACTTACATTATAAGTTAGTCTAACGAACCCTAAAACACGGGCTTTGATACCAACTGTAACAACCCCACTTTTTAGGACTACTAAAAAGGGAATCGCTACTGCATGCATGCATAAATATTCTCATTGAAGAAAATAAAGCAAATTAAAGAAAATAATCATAATCTTAAACTGCATTAAATATATAAAAAAAAATGTTCTAACATATCTCAAAATCTTAAATTGTTCAACCCAGGCATCTTTTTTAACAAGAAACAATTTATAAAAAAAAATGAATAAATAAATAGATAAATTAATTAATTAAATTATGATAAATCCATGGATGGATAAAAACAAAACATGCGAAAATATAAACAGTCAAATGCAGAAGCGAATTCTGATTCCTTTGGCACTGTCACGAATTCCTCTTGTCAGTCGCCCGAGTGTCCTTACCCTTATCTGAAAAAAAAATAAGGATAAAGGTTGAGTATAAAATACTCAGTAAGTGATCCCATTACTGCGATCAAACTATGCATACATGGGCAAAGAAAAAAAAATAGCCCGTGGCTTATGTAGTTACATCGGTTTTTGATGACGAAAGGAAAACCAAAAGACGTACTATCTTGCTTTGAAATGCATGTCTAGCAGCCTGTAGGCACACCTTCAAACATGATAATAACATGAACGTGAATCCGTAGACCCACGCATGTCTAGTGGCCCGTAGGCATACCGTCAAACATAATAATAACATGAACGTTAACCTGTCAGTTCACTCATGTCTAGCGGCCCGTAGGCACACTGTCAAAACATGAAACATGAAAATAAAAATAACATGAACGTAAACCTGTCGGCTCACGCATGTCTAGTGGCCCGTAGGCACATCGTCAAACATGATAATAACATGAATGTTAACCTGTCGGTTCACGCATGTCTAGCGGCCCATAGGCATACCATCAAACATAGTAATAACACGTGTCAAGGCAAGACAATAAACTGCTCTACTGGTCTATTCATGCATCACATACATAATATCAGTACTGATCATAATTTTAACATACGCATAATACTTGCAACCACCATGCAACTAGTAAAACATAATATCAAACAAAATCATGCTCCAAAGTCAACCAAGTAACTTGATAGGTCTAATCTAGATCGCCTGGCATGAAGGCACCAGTAATAATATCACTTATCTCAACTTGGTCACAAAAGTCCACGCAAATAATTCCTTAAAATCTTTGGAAAACTTAAATCAACCCAAAGTTGTGGCTTGATCCAAGACAAATTCCAAAACTTGATTCAAGTAGCCAATCTGATCAAGAATTAATTCCAAAATCAATAACTTATTTTTTTTCCACTATTACTCTTAATCCAAAAGAATAACTAACCAGTTTACACAAAACTTACCAAAACTGAAACTCTTCGATGAAGAGAATGGTCCTTTCTTTGTTAGCAACGCCTCGAAATCTAAATCCTGAAAGTCGACACAATGGGTAACACTAAAATCGTTTCCAACACCAAGAGGCACTTTAAAAAGACTTAACACCAAACTTTGCCCAAAACAATCCAAACTTACCAAATCTCAAAAAGGCAGTGGCGGGCGAACGGTGGCAGAAGCAAAACTGGACGGTGGGGCTGACATCGGCGAAGCGAGCGGCGGTCGATTGGCGCAGCGGTGCTTGCGGCAGCGACAGAACAGCGAGGCTGGCAGCGCTGCTCGCAGCGTCGACGGAACGACGAGGTTAGCAGTGCTGCTCGCGGGGTCGACGGAACGACGAGGTTAGCGGCGCTGCTCGTGGCATCGACGGAACGACGAGGTGAGGCTGTTTGCGACGGCGCTGGCGAGGAGGTCACGATGAGGTGAGGTTGCTTGCGGCGGCTAGGGCTGGAAGGAAAAAAAAAAAGAAGAAGGAGAGAAAATGGGGCTGCTTACGTGTGGAGAGAGAGAAAAAAGAAAATTTATTATTTTTTTCTTTTTTCTTTTTCTCTTTTCTTTAAACTTTCCACAAATATATATATAACCAAATTAAACTCTTCCTTTTCCCTTAAAAAAAACAAATTCCTTAATTATCTCCCAATATATATATATACTTATATATATTCCTTTTCCTAAAAAAAAAGAATCTAATATACACATTTAATTATCTCCATAGATAACCAAATCTCTTAAAATAAGCCAAAATAAAACTCAATTAATTCCAAATAATTAAATCATATTTTAGCTTAGCCCAAAAACATAAATCTCATATAATTTATCCAAGTAGCCAACAATAACAAAAAAACTTAATTACAAAATAAAAATCAGAATGTTACAATAGTTGAACTATGACTTATTGTTCATTAGATGGATTAGTGATACTTAAGGAGTTTTATGTAACTATAGGAGCAAAACGATATTTTTGGCCTAGTTGTACTTGCGAGCAATTTGTGAAGGATCATCACACTATTTACTGGTTATATCCAATAGACACAGAAATATTTGTAGTATGAAGAGTGTAGTTGTTGGTCTTTAGTGGGGTGACCGACAGTTAATGGATGTTGAATAATTGAATTAAAGGAGTTCAAAAATTATTCAAATTATTCAAGTACCATTAAAACTTCAATCTACACATCCATAAGATACCCTCTGTAGCTCAACATGGATTATTGAGAATTAATTTTGGATAATTTAAATTGTTCAAATTGGTTTCTTCAAAAGTATGTATTTTTTTCCAACCCTTTTTCTCTACCTTTTAAAGATACATGCTGTAAATTTTTATTTCGATGCATATTGAATGTCCTGTAAAATTTTGTTCTGTGAAATTGAAATTGGGTCGATCCCCGCTTCTGTTATAGAACTTAACAGTTCCTTCAATTGGTATCAGAGCGGAGGTTTTTTTGTCCTAATTTTTTTTGTTCCATAATTGATTTTACATATCTGTTGGTGGGTTGCATTCTGCATTTTTTTATGAATGAACTTGAATTTGTGCAATTTTTGGATGTTTACGAGATTAGACCTTAGTTTTATCGCTTTATTTTTTTTGCAAATTGGTTTGTAAGGACCCTTTGTTTTGGGGCATTAATTACAATAGAGTCAGTATTTCTTTGTTTTTGAGTCATTCATGAGTTTTTCAGTCGTTTTCTGGAGAAATCAGGCCAAAATTAAAAATTTTGAAGGATTTCGCAACTATACAGTAGCGTTGCAACGTTATGTCCTAACGCTGCAACACTGCGAAGGGTGGAACAGAGTCGAGATGGAAAGAATGAACTAGTTCGCCCGCAACTTGGTTTGTGGCCCGGCTGGTTCATGTCCAGTTCACTTGGTTCAAGCAGTTCGTGGCCAGTTTAGGTGTTGGCCGTTCCGGTTTGTGCAGTACGAGACCCGATTTTCCTGTTTTGAACCGGTTGGCTATTATTTTTGTAATAGTTAGTTGTTTTTAATTAATTAAATTTATATAAGTGTTATATTAATTTAATTAATGGTTTAAGAGCCCAATCCCAGTCCAAAAAATGTTTTAAATTATGCATATGATGTATGATTTAATTTATATATTTATGTTATAATGTATGCCATATAGTAAATCCCGCTATAGGTTATGCATTTTTCATGCATCATTTATATTATAAATATTATAATATATAGTTACATGATTTAATTTTATAGCATGCTCATGCATCATATAATATAAATATTACAATATATGTTTGCATGCATTAGTAACATAGTTATGCATCATTTATATTATAAATGTTATAATATACAGTTTGAATGTATGGATGTATGTATGTTATTAATTATTTCATTACTTTATTATATAAGTGTTATGTATGTTAAGTAATGAAATGGAATTGCATGAAGCATGTCACTACTTTAGGTTATTTTATAATTGTTATAATTTACCTAAATATGTGTTCACATGCAATAATTGGTTTTAATTTATTTCATTTCTTTTACAAAAGTTATAATTAAAATCAATAATTCAGAAATACAAGCAAACCTTGAGATTAAAATCTTTTTTTAAAAAAATAGTTTTAAAACATGATTTACATAGATCTAAGATCACATTTCTAATGAGATTAGAAATTAGTTTAATCTTTTAATCAGTTTAATAGGATTAAATTGGTTTTAATTAAAAAATTAAATTTGTAGCAAATGTATCTATAAGGGACCTTTTGTCTAAGGCTAGTTTTGTCTAGGCTGAGGTATTTAAGTTGACGGAAATGGAATACCCCTACCTGGGAACTGACCTGGAAAGGTGAATTAGAAAGATTTGCTACAAGCATGCAATTATTGATTAAGGTTTATTAAAGTATTTAATGCACATAATCAAAGTTGTTTAACTATCCAAAGTAAGTATTACTTTTGGGCAAATTTAAACAATCACTTGGTAAAATAATTAGCCATATTTTTCTAAGTTAAGTTAACCCTAGGTAAAACACTCGGTGGGCGGAAAATGGAGTATAAGATACTTCATTTTTTCTTTTCATCTTTCTCCCTCAAAATTTTCACACCGTGAGATCTATATTCGGCCTTAAGGCACCTTTGCTTGTGTCCCCCTATGAGTGGTGTTTGTATAGGTCAATACCCAGGTGAATGGAGAGAGTGTTTATAGTAAGTGGGAGCGGTATGTGTGTCAACATATCCCACGATCTCTCTCATCAGTTTGTAGTAAATTTTCTTGCTCAGCCTTGAGGCACCTTTGCTTGTGTTGCCCTATGGATGGCATTTGCATGAATATTTACTCAAACTCCAGAAATGGATAGGATTACTTTAGTTTTTTCCCCAATCGTTTTCCCCTACGGTTGCCTCATTGGAGCGGAACTCTAGAATCTAAAATAAGGGGTTACACTTACAAGAAATGTTAAGTAAGTTAATAGTTTCTAGACCGAACAATGTGAAAGAGTTAAATAACATGCAACGGAAGTATCAAGGATCTACAAGCATTCATATTCACTAATTTTGGCAAAAACTAAAGCATGCTCTTCTAAAAAGTGGTTTTTCAGATCATACCTTTGATGAACACTCCAAGAAACCATGTGTACAGCAGTTGTCTTCACTTGATATCACCATGAACCACCTCAAAGCCTTCCCTACTACCCTCTTGGAACTTTAGGCAAAGTTGTGGAATTCAAGAACAGCTTGAACATATAAAGAACCAAGAAGAGCTCACAACAATCGATAAGAAGAAGCCAATCTATTCACAGAAAATTTCTCTAAAAAAATCTACATTCATCCCATCCAAATGACTCCAATCTTCTTTATATATAGTAGATGAACATGCAAAGAAATGGAGTACATGGCTTGCAGCTCATGCTTGGAGAATCAATGTAGAGAGGATCATAGCCTTTGTGTGAGCATAAAGATGAAGGTAATGGAGAAAATTGAATCTCCATTTTGTGCAACCATGCAAAACCGATTTTCCATTTTCTTTTAAAACAAAAAATAATTTTAAAACCATTTTAATATAAAAATGATTTTCTTAAATTAATTTCATAAATTAATTTAATATTTGATATTAAATTAATTTTTTTGCACATTAATCATATTCATATATTTAATCATATTTAAATATATATTCTCTTATTCCGTTTAATTTGAACGTTTCAAATTAATTTCTCAAGCTACCCTAAAGCTTATCCATTTATGAGCTAGTAGGGGGACCTCGCGGACCTACAGATCATGGGCTTCAACAATTTGAGATTAATCGGCTAAATTCATTAGTCCGATCTAACCCCCATTCGTTAACTAATGGGACACTCCACTATAGCTCATAGTTGAACTCCCCTCACTGTAGATATATTATGTCCACTTAATAACCATAATCAGTAAGTCGATCCTTCCCAGGTTGTTCGTAATCACAGATAGGTCAAAAATACCGTTTTACCCCTGTGACTACATCTTGTTCCTTAAGTTCGTACTGATCCTCTAATGAACAATTCTGATTCATAATCTCTATGAATCAAATCCATTCTCTATCATGAGAAGGTGGGGCCTCGTTTTTTCAAGACCTAGAGTCAGTATTTAAGAGAACAACCTATCTGCTAACCCTAAATAGGATAGGAATGAATTTCATCTTGTAAGGCTATGTCTCCAGCTATTCATCCTGTCTTATCCCTAAAATGATAAGCTTATTGAGTAGTGTTATTGGACTACTCTCATTGTTTGTAGATCAAAGGATAATCCCGAACAAACAAGAGGTCATAGCTAGCTCAGGATTAAGATCGAGTTAACCTAGGTTATATAATAAATGAAATAGTCAGTTTTAACAGTAAACAGTCGTTATAAAGAAAAGTGACTATTTTTGTGGTCCACTCTATATGCAAACTCATTGCATAGGATGCCCTCACTCTCATGTCTCAACATGAATGATTTGTGGTTCACATCGTTTGTAGCGCCTTACAACTTCTTGTAACATCTACAGAGTGGGCCTTATCCAATGGTGTTACCAGGATGAGATACCCAATTTCATCCATATACTTATTAGACCATTTAGGCTATATACTGTCAATTTGATCCTGTTTATGTCACTACATAAAGTTATAGCATTCAAACTATAGCCAAGGATTTGTTTATTGGATTTTCATAATAAGATGCAAAATCAACAAGTCATTATTATTGATACAATAGAATGTTTAACACGAACTGCGAGTTCTAAGACATTCCCAACACAATGGTGACTGATATTTATAGTAACAAGGAGTTGTTCTGTATATTGGTTGAGACGGTCTCATTCCAGTTAAGGGGTACCTGATCACTTTATGGTGACTTTTGCTCTACCTCATTGAAACATCATTGCAAAATAGATTTCATATAGGATGCATTTTATTATTTTGCTAAATTTGATTGGTTTTTCAAATGGTTCATGCTTGATTTCTATTATAAATAAATATATATTTTAGCAAATTTATTATGAATTCCGCCACACTAAACTTATTGGCTTCCAACAAACATACTGACAAAAATTACACAACTTGAGAAAACACAATCAACACAATTTTAATCATCGATGACCTGAGATTTGTCCTTATGGACGATTGTCCTTTTATTCCTGCTCAAAATGCTCCTTGAAACGTTTGGGAGACATATGAGCGTTGGATACGACCAAATGAAAAGGTCCGAGTGTATATCTTAGCAAGCCTTTTTGAAGTCTTGGCCAATAAGCATGAGCCCGTGATCACTGGCCATAAGATCATGGAGTCCCTGCGGGGGATGTTCGAACAACTATCCACACAACTCAGGCATGATGCTCTAAAAAACATCTTTAATGCCCGTATGTAAGAAGGGGCATCTGTTAGAGAACACGTTCTCAACATGATGGTCCACTTCAACATGGCGAAGATGAATGGGTCTATCATTAATGAAGCCAGTCAGGTTAGCTTCATACTGAAATTTTTACCTGAATGTTTCCTGTAGTTCCGTAGTAATGCTGTTATAAATAGGATTGACTACAATCTGACCACTTTGCTTAATGAGCTATAGACGTTCCAATCCTTGATGAAAATAAAGGAACAAAAGGGTGAGACAAATGTTGCTTCATCCTCTAAGAAGTTCTACAAAAGTTCAACCTTTGGAACTAAATTTTTGCCTTCTTCTTCTGGCACAAAAAAGTGGAAGAAGAAGAAATGTGGAAAGGGGAAAGCTAACCCATCAGTTGCTGCTCAGAAGGGCAAGAAAACCAAGGCTACAAAGGGAATCTGCTTCTGTTGCAACCATGAGGGACACTGGAAGAGACATTGTCCCAAATACTTGGCAGAAAAAAAGAAGGCTAAGCAAGGTAAATATGATTTACTTGTTTTAGAGACTTCTTTAATGAAGAATAATGATTCAGCCTGGATAATAGATTCAAGCATCACTAAACATATTTTTTCTTCATTTCAGGGAATTAGTTCCTGGTGGCAATTAGAGGCTGGAGGGAAGGCGATGCATGTTGGAGTTAGACACGTCGTCTCAGCTATGGTAGTGGAAAGGCTCCGACTCTACTTACAAAAAATCTTATATTTTATTAGAAATGTATACGTGGTTCCAGGCTTGAAAAGGAACCTTATTTCTTTAAAATATCTTCTAGAACAACATTACTCTTTAAATTTTTATGTAAATAAAATGTTCTTTTACAAGAATGGAGCACATTTGTGCTAATCTTGAAGATAATTTATATATGCTAAGACCGTTAGTAGGCCTCATAAATATTGAACTGTTTAAAACTGTGGTAACTTAGAATAAAAAATTTAAAATTTCTCCTAAGAAAAATGCTCATCTTTGGCACCTAAGATTAGGACACATAAATCTCAATAGGATTAAGAGACTGGTCACAAATGAACTTCTATGCGAATTAGAAGAAAATTTTTTACCTGTATGTAAGTCATGCCTTAAAGGCAAAATGACTAAAAGATCTTTTATTGGAAAATGTTATAGAGCTAAAGAATCCTTAGAACTTGTACATTCAGACCTCTGTGGTCCTATGAATGTTAAGACAAGAGGAGGGTTTGAATATTTCATTACTTTTACTGATGATTATTCTAGATATTAGTATGTTTATTTAATACAACATAAGTCTGAAGCCCTTGAAAAGTTCAAGGAGTATAAGGCTGAAGTTGAAAACGCATTAAATAAAACCATGAAAACATTTCGATGTGTTAGACTCGTAGGAGATAGTTTAGGAACGGGTTTTGTTTTATTTTATTTAATTATTAAGGACAGATGGGTTTGAACATGAAATCATGCATTAGACATAACTGATGCGTTTGCTCCCATGTGTCTGGGGTCATGCGTCAGAATGATGATGCGTTAATCTTAGCATGCAATGACCACGCATTTCTATCACAAGTTTTCTTATGCTTACGCCGAGTATAACACAAACGCAAGTTTCTCGGGTGATTCGAGGTCGAACACGGAGACTTGTTACTCAATAATATTTGTGAATTGATGCGTTTAGGGCGAGGAATAAAAGAATAAAGCGAAGAAAGTTTAAACGACTTATACACTACTCCTACTCCTAACTAAACAGATTGAGCACTAGGAGGTTTACAATGAGAATAGGTAGAAACACAACAACCAATAACGCATAGTGATGTTTATTATCTTAAATCGTCCGAGTAATCCCAGCTCATTGCACTAACGCATCACACCTCTCGGTGGTCAGCCGTATGACTATATCTCTATAGTGCATGGTTGCGTTGAGCATAAGATTGTGCCTATCTCTAGGAATAATGCGAACTTGCTTAGTGCATTCCATCTCTTACCTTTTCAGGCGGTTAGATGCGACTATTTAACTTATAGACAAACAATGCAACATCTCATAGACAAGCGTTGCTACAGCCTTTCACCAAGGAAAGAGGATTAACTCATTATACTCGCACAATGCACACCTCTCGGTGGGTTGCTTCATGCGTTCTATCTCTAGGCTACACGATTAAGCATGCGATTGACTTTGATAAATAAACACTGAAGATAAAATATGATAGAAATGAAGATGATGAAGAAGACGGTAATGGAGGAATTAGGATTTTCATTGATCACAAAATATCTTAATATCTCAAGCTAAAATGTAATACAATACAGAGATTAGAAGGGAGATGAAGGAATCTACGTTAAGATTGCCGGTGGTGCCATGGTTGAATTGTGGAGATGTCTCTCTCGAGCTCTATCTCCGGCAAATGCTCCGATCGTCACTCGGTCTGGGTTGTGGAGATGAGGAATTCTCACTGGAAATCTCTTTCAGGCTCTCATCTGTGATCACAAACTTCTGCCTTGAGGCAGAAGCTCGGATGGTGTAAAATGAAGGTCTCAAGGGCTATTTATAGAGTTTGGACGCCGGCAGTTATCATGATGACGGTATGGCTCACTGCTACTTTTATTGCGGTATGGACACTGTCACATCGCCTTATCTTGTCGATACTCCTAAGGTATGCGTCCGAGCTTAATTTAGCTGAAGTTATCAACGCGTTCTACCCATCTTGCGATCTTCTATTATGGCTATCACTTCGTGGCTAGAATCTCCATTTGGTCACCGCAATTCCCATGCGCTGGATGCATATGATTACCGTTTGCGATCGCTTAGCTCATGCATTTGTCTTTGCGATCGCCTGGCTTCAACGCATGCGTTTGTCTGCTATGGCTTATTTCAAACGTATGCATTTGATTCCTGTGATAGCTACAAAAATAGGCATTTTGGCATGGAGTAACGCATAATATTGGGGTCAATGAGAATTTAGGTGCTAATTGACGCAAAACTCATTTTTTTGCAAATTCTAAGTATTATCACTTCATTTTCTACTTATTAGCCCTCACGATTCTAAATAAAAGGTTTTTAATAACTGGTATTTCTGCCAGTTATCACTTATACACCTACTAGAACTTTTTTTCCTCTTTAGGCACGTTAAATGAAAAAGAAAAACACTACGACTTACTCAATCCACCAATCCTCAGTACCTCAACAGTTATCAAGACCTACTAATCCTTACGAAATTTCCTTGAAACAATTGACTCATACTAACTTCTGCAAACCATTGTACAAGTAGTAATAATCCACCAGTACATAAAGCTTAAATAGGAATACTATTAAGTGCAACTTCCATATAACTTTTAATTTGTAAGATGTAACTAACGATAAAAGAATCCGTTGACGAGCCATAGGGATATTCTGGACTCACATGTAAGTCAATTTACAAAACCTAAAACTTATATTCTAATACCAATTGTAATTACCCGACTTTTCAACATTTACTAATAGAACGTTACTACATGCATGCATTGACCTTGGATAAAATTTTTAACTTTTTGCTCAAATAAAAATAAAATGATTTTATATGTCAAATAAAATTAGTAAAATTTCACTAAAACAATTTAAAAAAAAAATTCGGAGTCCCCCTGAAAACCTAAGTCTAAAACTGGAAAACAATTAAGAACATGAAAGTTTAACATAAAAAGTTCTAGAATTTCAAATACCAAGAATCGTTTCAAATACGAAAACATGAAAACATGAGCAAAAATTTTTGCCTAATCCCAATGGCATGATTAAGAATTTTCCTTGTCATTCGTTGTTTCATCCTTGCCCTTACCTGAAAAGCATTTCATAAGAAATGGTGAGTATAAAAATATTCAGTAAGTGACCCACTACAGGACCTACTAGATGAATTTGTTAGCCTTCTTATTGAGACACAAGTAGACATCACGTATCATAGGCATAAACATAAGGGGCGAACTCGAAGTCACACTTTCATAGGTAGTGATCTCAAAGGAACACATATCATGACAGTCTAATGATCTCGAAGGAAAAAATATCATGGCAGTCTAGTGAACCTGAAGGAGCACATATCATAGCAATGATGGTGATCCCTTAGGGACACCAAAATAGTTATAAATGGTAAACCCGAGGGTTCACAAACATAAGATGTACACTATCCAATAGAAGTGCTAACAATCACCATCAGTTCAACATGCAACATACAACATCCAAATTTTTTTTATCAAACCATAAACATGTTATCATGATCTTAGTAGCATAATTTATAGGTTTCTAGAACACCCTCAATAGTCCATCCATTAGCAAAACATAGCAAATCATTCCATCATAATAATATCATGCTTTCATGTGTATACACAATCTTAATATCAACTTAGTTAGGGTGCCTGATTTAAGGGTGAACCAGTAGTAAACCACTTACCTGGAAACTTCCAGTAATCAAGCAAATTAGTCCATTTTGGCTTGGATTAATCTTGACCCAAATCCTAAATAAGAACCAAAATTGAATCCAACTATTAAGGCCTAATTCCCAATCTAAATTTACTTTAAACAATTACCAAAGTGTGGCTTATTCCAAATTCGCTTGAAAACTTCAAACCATATTTTCAAACAATGCAAAAACCATAATTAAGGGTCATAAACTCAATTTACAACACCACTGAATCAATCTAAATGAATTAGAAACCTTAAACTTTACCAAAAAGTCACTAGAAGCACTTGAACTTTGTTGAATAGCACACTAATGGCCTCTATCGAAACTTGAATCTACAACAAATATTATGGGTAAATTAATTCTGCACTCAACACTTAGTGGATAACAACAATTTGAAGCCAAACAATCCATGAATAGATTCAGAAACCTTTCAAAAGAACATCTAGAACCAGATTAAAACTCACCACTATCGGCAGATCTGCAACTACTGTGGGGTGAGCAGATCTGATCAACGGCATGGCGGGCCAAGCATATTCGATCGATTGGCGAGGCGAGCAGATATTTAAATATATATACTGTGATATATATTGGAGTTGATGCCCTAAATCTCGTGGGTCTTGTAGTTTGTAATTATAATGTACAAACGATTTATTTATTTAATAAAATCTGAGATATTTTATTTGACATTTAGTAACATTAACCCACAAAACCAATAAACTAGCATCCGAGGTTATCTTCTATAGCTTAAACATGTATGTAGAAATATATAAGTGGATCATGTTTAAGTGATAAGCTAAATGGTTTGTAGTAGATGGATAGGACTGGGTACCTTATCCTGGCGATACTATGAATATGACCTGCTTTGTAGATGTTACAATTGTTATGAAGTGCTACGAATGATCTGATCCTGATCATTCATGTAGAGACATGTGAGTAGAGGTGTTATATAGAAAGGGGTTTGTATAAAACTGAACCACGAAATGAATAGTCTCATTATATAATGTCGTTAATAATAAAGACTTACATTTCACCAGGATGACCATAGGTGACATGATCTGAATCCTAAGTGAGTTGTGAACCCTTGCCTTCCTTTGATTTGTATGAGTGAGAGTGACTAGATTGTCGACTCACTAAGCCTACTATTTTGGAGATTCGTCTGATTGGGGAATTAGGAAAATAACTACACAATACAGAATTCACTCCTTCTCTATGTCGGGGTAAGTAGATAGGTTACTCCACTAAGTGATTTCGGGGCTTGAATAATGTGGTGCCACACCCTCTCTTGGGCTGAGAGCTGTTTGGAAATAGTTGGACTATGACTTGTTGTTCATTAGAGGGATCAGTGATATTTAAGAAGTTAGATAGAACTACATGGGGAAAATAGTAATTTTGGCCCGGCTATACTTATGAGCAATTTGTGAAAGGTCATTGCACTGTTGATTGGTTATATCCAATGGACACAGAAATATATCTGTAGTGCGAATAGTGCAGCTGTCGGTCTTTAGTGGAGTGACTGATAGTTAATAGATGTTGAGTAATTTAATTAAAGGAGTGTAATTAATTATTCAAGTACCATTGGAGCTTTGATCTACAAGTACATAAGGTCATCTCTATAGCTCAATAGGGATTGTTGAGAATTAATTTTAGATTAATTTGAAAATTAATTATATGTGATATAATTAATATAATGTATTTTATTCATCATAATATAAAATTTTTGAGAGGAATTAAATATTTGAATATGATTCAAATAATAATTATATGGATAGGATTCATATAATTAAATTTGATGTATATTAAATGACATGAATGATTGAGAGAATTCAAACTATAAGTTATATGGTATTTGATATAATATAACAACTGTAGGTTATGTGTTATATTAGATATAACATATAATATAATATATACATTATAATTATATATTTTTAATTAAATTAAAATAGTTTTAATTTAATTTAAATTTAACTCCCCTGGTTTCTCTCTTTTGATGGAAGTAGGAGGTTATCGTGATTTCTCTCCCTAAAAGACACAGAGTGTTTGTGTTGCAATTGCTCTCTTCCAAGAAACGATCCAGAAGAAAAAAATTCTCTCAAATCCTTCCCTTCCCTCTCTTCCAAAATCATAGCAGAGCCCATACACTCCTGCTAATTCTCAACCCTATGGAGAATACAGAGAAAAATCTTATGGTGATTGCCATTTTGGTTTTTCTGTTCATGAATGCTCGTGGAGAGGCGATCGTGAAGAATTGGTTCTTGAAGGGTAAGTTACTTCTAGACTAATATTCTCCTTTAGATTCTGTGGAGTGCATAATTGTTGTTCTCTGTAATTTTGTATTATGTGAAAACTGAAATTGGGAACGATCCTAACTTCTGTATCGGACCTCATGGTCCTTCAGTAAAAATCGTTTATTTTATACGAACGATGATGATTTTGTATTTAGATTTCTTGTTTTATGATATGTACACTTATATATATGTTCTATGTTGAACATTTCCAAATAAACTATAAGAATATATCACATAATATAAAAAATCAACATGAAAGATGAAATGAAAAATAAAATCATATTACATGTCATTTTCTATTTCCGAATGAAAATGAAAAAAATTTATATTAAATGCATTTTCTCTCTCTATTTGAAAATGAGAAAAAATCGTATTAGATACATTTTCTCTCTCCATAATAAATGTCTCACGGGCATCGAAAATAAGAGAAATAAATATAAAAAACGAACATAAATAAATAGAAAAAAGTATTTTTCTTTTCATAATAAATGTATTTCTCTCTCATCATTAATGACACTAAAATATGGAAGATATATATAAAAAACGAACATAAAAAATATTAAAAAAAAAGTAAAACTATCCAAAATAATACTAAAAACATTTTTGAAAAAAATTAAAATTTGAAGACAATTATGAAAATATATGGCCAAAAGTGACTTTTTATTTAAAAATCCCCAAAAGTCGTGTTGCTTGATCCAAACTCAAACAATGTGTTAAACCCCCAAATACTTGGGTTTTTCATTTTTTAGCATGGAGCAGACCATTAATGAAGGTGAAAGGAAAATTCTCAAAAATAACCTTTTTTAAGTTTTACCTTTTACCATTAGCATGTTTTTTAAAAATTCATTAAAATAGTTTTTTCTGGTACTTCTCGATATACATCTATCATCGAAATTTGTATACAAAATTAACTTTTTCAATTTATATCCAAACTATCGGTTCTTTTGGACTTTTTCGGTGCAATCTCGACCAAGATGAGAAACGAAATTCACACAATTTTATCAAATCTTTTTTATCTTTTCATTTTTAAATCACACCACCAAATATGATAGAATTTGAAGAAATTTGAAAAAACAATCGGTAAATCCATTTAAATAATCAGATTTGAATTCCGTAATTGGTAAGAAGATTTAGAAAAATTGCATAATACTTGAAAAAATTATGTGGATCTTCCCTTTAAATACTGTCAAATACAGGATAAGACTTTTTTCAAACGGATACCGCTTTCGACTTTCATGTCTTACCTTTTCCAATAAGTTCCATTCCAATGTATGTGCCAAAGTCACTGAATGGGTAAGTCGCCAACTATGAGAAATCCACCAATCCACATGTTTGTGAGTTGGAAATTCGAAGATTAGTGATCCCACCGATTTTGATGTTGGAGCTTTTCTAATTAAATAGATAGGACTCACTGGCACGCGAATCTCAGTAATCACTTGTTCTGATTCTACATTTGATCTGACGCGCTACGGAACCTCCACCGTGTCAGGGGACCAAGCAGGGACGGAGTAGTAAGGGCCCTTCTCACCTCCTACGAGTCATCTGACGGAAAAGACTTTCTGAATGGAGTAATTATCCTCGGGTTAAGATCCTCGTTTTCACAAGGTCATCCCTAGCGAAGCAGCTCTCCAAATAGGGAGAATGAGTTGTTCCATTTTTCGTTAACCCCGACACCATTCAAGGTCCCAAGCCTTCGTCATTGCTTAAATAGCCCCTTTTTAAGCGCAAAAGACGAAACGTCTTCTCATTTATTTTGAACGAGCTCACCCCATTGCCTTCTCTCTGATCAAACTTCTCAAAGAACTTCTTCTGCTCGACGATATATTTTTCAAATCCAAGACAGGAGAAGGACATCTGGAAGCTTTTGGCTTACTCCTCTTCTTGTTCTATTGATCAGAAGCATCCAGCCTTGATTCATGGGGCACGGAACCAACATGGTTGATAGCAATTGTACCCTGGCTCCCTGTAATACTAGTAATAGCAGCAGGAAATCGATCTTTTGAATTTGCTTTTAGCAATCGAGATGGCGAAGTCTTTGATCTTCGAGTCGATTCTCATCATGCCGTCCTTAACTTGTACCGAGAAGATCCAAAAGAATCGATATTTGAAAAAAATATTTTTTTTTATTCAAATCTTGATAATGATGTAAGCCAAGAAGGACATTTATCGAATTTTAAAGAAGAATGCTAATCGAAATGATGAAACTTAAAAATGGCAATTTCCCACCAAAAAAACAAGCCTTAAAATTTTGGAGCCGTCCCTCCAAAAGTCAAGCTATACATACATTAGAGTCAAGGTTTTGGTCATTTTCGTCGTTGGACAAGTTTCCAACTTTGTTCAAAATAAGTGGCCATAAAGATAACAGGAAATTTTCTCCCCCACCAATGATATTATAAAAAGTGGGCTCCAGCTTTATTTTTTTTATTTTTTATTTTTAAAAAAACTTACATTCCATAGTGAGTTGTGGTTCGCTTCAAACTTTGTAATCAAATCTTGGAATCTAATTGAAGAATGAAGGGTGTTCAATCCGATTGTAATTGAAAATTCCGTCGAACCCATAACTTTTACCATTATCATTACTAATATTGTTAATAAAAATTATGAATTTGCCACATTTATTGATACTTTTACTTTTATCGTTACTTTTATCGTTACTGTTACTGTTAGGTGTAACAGTCAAATATGACAGATTCATAAATCTATATAAAAGTGATCAAAGGCAATTCATTTGTGTTTGTGGCTTAGGCTTATTATGATTCATCTATCAACAAAATCTCATTCCTATTGCACCAAATTTCATTATAATTTGGTAAACGTGACCTTAGATTGAATTAAATTGAAATTAAATCCAAAATATAGGAATATTTACTAAAATTTATCCATTAAAATTTTGTTTACCAAAATTATCTTTACTCAACTATAATTATAGAGGTTGAAAGTTTGATCCTCATCTCGTGGTTGTTGTAATGAAAAAAAGTTTGGATTCAAAGATTTTTTTTTTCTTTTCAAAATGTTTACAAAATACATTTTTTTTAAATTATTTTCGAAAAAAATAGATACAAAATACTTATATGTTTGGTTACATTTTTTCAAATGTGTTTTAATATACAAATTTGTTTGATTTAACTCTAAACTCAAAAATACTTCTACAAATGCTAAACTATTCTTACAAAGACTGACCATTAGATACAATGAACTAATAATTTTATGGTTAATTTGTGAATTTGGTTCTTATGATTTGATAAAAGTTAAAATTTAATCCCTATGACTTATAATTACAATTTAGTCCATGTCATTTTATAAATCTCTCATAAATATTTTCTATGTTAGACATTATTTTTGAGTATTTTATCAAACTATAGGGATTATATTTTAGGTTTGCAGTAAAAAAATCGAGGTAGTTTGAATTACATTAATAAAAATCATATATATCAATATTAAAAAGTTAGAATATTCGTTAATATATCAGTCTATAATCTTTGTCCATAAATCAGTCTTATTAAGAACCTATAATCTTTGTCCATATATCAACATTAAACAAAAATTTATAAGCTCAAGGACGAAGCATAAAAAAAAATGAAAAAAAAAATGATAAGATAATTGAATGAGTTGTCTATCTCCAGAGTGGGTAATTTAGCTTAATTTAACAATTTAAATTCAAATCCTAATTTAAAGAAAAACATAATAATTAAAAAAAAAAAAACTGATAAGACTTATAAGCACAATATCAAATCTTCGTTTGCATGTAGATAATTTTACGTTATTGAAAACTTTAGAAAAAAAAAAAAAATAAATAAAAAATATTATTAATGTAAATATAATGAAACAGTATACATATACATTTAAATTTGTTTAAAAGTCATAAGATGTTTATTTACTATTTAAATTTATTTTTAAAATTTTTTGTTTTTATGATTTTTTTCAAAAATATCTATTGATATCGACATTTTATCAATATTTTTGTCAACATCCATATTTTAAACCATACTAATAAGTGGTAAAGTAAATAAGTAAATAACACAAGATAACTGCTCAAAAGATCCATTTTAAAGACCCAAAATAGCGGAAGATCTAAATTTTGAAAAAAAAGTCAAATGACCCTTTGATGATGACATGATTACGTAAAATTACAACATTATCCTTGCTTCTTTTTTTTCTTCATATTTTTTCCTTTTTTTCCTTTTCCTTTTTCCTCTTCCTTTCTCCCAACTTTTTCTCCGACTTCTTCCATTGCATCTTCTTCTCCAACTTTCTCTCCGCCGTGTCTTCTTCTTCTCCAGCATGTTGAGTTCACACGAACAACTCCGAGGAGAGCGATTGTTGATGTCGAGCACCTGACAAGACTATGTGAAGAAAGGAAGAGTGAAACCGATGTGAGGAAAGGAAGAGTGAGCTAATGAAAAAGAGAAAAATGGGTCTTTCCCGCGTGTGAGCGAGAGCGAGACCCATGAGAAGGGAAAGAAAAATGGATCTTTTTCGCGTGCAAGCAAGATCACTTTTTCGCATGCGTGCGAGTATATTTTAGTAATTTCATTTCAAATTGACGTCAGCAAAGAGTCATTCGATATATATTTTTTCATTTTTTGTTTAATTATTGGGGTCATCCACCTCAAACCCAAATAACAAGCATATGATTGGTCCGATTCAAAAATTGAGAGAGAAAATGAAACTTGTCCCACTTTTGAAAGTGAGGTTTTTTTTTACTTTTATCACCTGGTATTAGTATTACTAAAAGTGAACCTTGCACATGCAGATTGTCCTCTTGCTCTCACCCCTCTCACTTTCTTAATCTCCTCTTTCTCTCTATCTGCTCTCTCCCTCGTGTCACTGATGTTGATGTTTTGATGGTCGAATGATTAAAGGGAAAATCATTAAGAAAAGGTAGAGGAACAGAAAATTAATAGTGATTTTGGATGTATTCAAGAGAAGAAAATTCTTACGGACTTTGGGATTGGGTCAAGTAAACCATTGTCTCAATGGTTTTAAGGCATCCATCAGGCATTGGTCTATAAATTGTTGTTGTTCCTTTTCATTCTTTGTAAAATTGTGTGTGGTTTATTCAGTTTGAGTCTGAGTCTGCTCCCAAAATGTTTGGTTTCAAAGACATGCCTCAGTCTGCATCTTCCCTGTTCACGGCCTATGCTTCCTTCGCCACCACAGCGATGATGCTCCGTTCAATGACCACTAATCTTCTTCCTCCTCAACTCATCTCCTTAATCTCCACCGTTTTCTTCTACTTTTTCCCTCCCAAATCCACTCTCATCACCACTCTCGTCATCGACAAGAAGTGCGACTTCTTAAACAACCAAGTCTATGAAGCCGCTGAAATTTACCTCCGTACCAAAATCAACCACTCAATGGACCGTCTCAAGGTCTCCAAAACCCCAAGGCAAAAAACCGTTGTTCTCTCCATGGAAAAGGGTCAAACAATTGTCGATCATTTTGAAGATATTCGACTCCAATGGGGATTCATCGCTACAAAGAAGCAAAAAAATAATGGATTCACCGAAGAGAACTGCCATTATGAGCTTCTGTTCGATAAGAAATTTATGGATAGAGTCGTTAATTTTTATTTTCCTTACATCTTACGGAGAGCCAAGGAGATTAAAGCGATGGATAATGTTGCTAAACTCTGTGGCTCTGGTTGTTCATATGATGACGAATCCGGTGGCCCAAATCGTCAAGGCAGGTGGGGATCTATCAGACTGGAACATCCCGCCACGTTTGATACTCTGGCGTTGGACCCTGATTTGAAGAAGATGATAATCGACGATTTGGATAGATTCGTGAAGAGGAAGGAATTTTATCGAAGGGTTGG
The DNA here is from genome assembly GCF_009727055.1 of Benincasa hispida. Classification (NCBI taxonomy): domain Eukaryota; kingdom Viridiplantae; phylum Streptophyta; class Magnoliopsida; order Cucurbitales; family Cucurbitaceae; genus Benincasa; species Benincasa hispida. Next base: position 17,469,150 of record NC_052351.1, read on the forward strand.
GAAGGCTTGGAAAAGGGGTTATTTGTTGTATGGTCCTCCTGGTACAGGGAAATCAAGCTTGATCGCCGCCATGGCCAATTACCTCAAGTTTGATGTCTACGATTTGGATCTCTCGGATATCCACAGTAACCACAGTCTAAAGAGTTCATTACTTTCCACTACCAATCGCTCGATTCTGGTGATCGAAGATATAGACTGCAGCGTGAGTTTGCAGAATCGAAAAAGAGATGAGAGATTTGAGTCTAGAAGCGAGGTAGGGTTTTTTTTCTCCATCTTTCCCCCTTTCGATTATTGAATTGAAATTAAAAATTTCTACGATGATTTTTGCAGTTGACGCTGTCCGGAATGCTGAATTTCATAGATGGATTATGGTCGAGTTGCGGAGATGAGAGAATCATAATTTTCACGACGAATTTCAAGGAGCGATTGGACCCGGCGTTGTTGCGACCGGGTCGAATGGACGTTCACATAAACTTGGGTTACTGCACCTCAAAGGCGTTCAAGGTCTTGGCCACCAATTACCTGGGCAGCAAGGCCACTGGTCACCGGCTTTACGAAGAAATCGAAGGGCTAATCGATTGCGTCAACGTGACTCCGGCGGAAATTGCGGAAGAGCTAATGAAAAGCGACGACATTGACGTGGTGATAGAAGGTTTAGGCAAGTTTTTGAAGCTTAAGATAGAGCAACGGAAGGCGGCGAAGAAAAAAGCCGATGAGATTGTGGAAAAAGATAAAGCAGCGTCGTAGTTGGAGAAATTATTGGATAGCACCGCCGGAATGCCTTTGTCTTCTCCATAACTTTTAAATATGGATTCCACAAAATCAAAGTTTTTTCTTTAGTCTGATAATATAAAAAAGGCTTGTGAGTGGAATAATTTGAGAGAATCTTCTTTGTAATTGGATTCTTAAGTAGAATTTGACGTGATTGTAAAAGTTTTTTAAATTAGAAAAAAAATGCTCGTGTAATTTAATATTTGTTTTTAAAAAGATTCTAAAAGTAGTAGCAATATTTTAGAAAAGTAAAGATTTTTGGGATAAATGAGATGTGAAATATCATATTACCATTCAAGGAGAGAACCCAAGTTTTTTAGGGAAACTATTAAAAATAGGACAAAATTTGGACGTGTAAAGAGGCTTGGGATGGAATTTGAAATTAAAGTGTAATAGGACAAATGGGTATGTGCAATGTCATAATTACCCCTCAACAAGAAAAGAAGCTCAGCCATTTGATTACAACAGCGACTTCTTTCCTTAACGGCGAAGCATAGAACAAAGACTCTCAGTCACGACGACGGTCCACTACAAGGAAAAAACAAAACAAAACAAAAGCGTCCGCTTGATTTCATTTCGATATGCCCCATTAAATTCTCCCATTGGCAACCCACGGACCACAAGCGGATTTTCTTTGCTTTTGCAGCTCCTCTCTGCCCTCCACCCCAGGTGATCGCTTTTGGTGTTGGACTTTTAATCCAATATTTTACCCTTTTTTTTCTTCGCAGAGTTATTTGCCTTGGAAAATTTGTATAGATGACCCTATTTTGGGACCTACACGAGATCTGGATTCATTCTAAAAAATATATTTGAAATTTGATTTTCTACTTACGTCAGTCGTGTGTAAACGTACCGTTCTAATCCCAAAATGCGTGCGAGGCCATATGCAACTCAAATTTCTCACTCTTACTCTTTTCTCTCCTTCTCAATTCATGTTGCCTGCTTTCATTTTTCCCTTGATTTTTCCCTTTCTTTTGAATTCTTCCTCTCTCTTCTTTCTCGTCAATTTTGTAGTTTTTCCTTCATTTAAATTCTCACTCTCACTTCTTCCTCTCGTTTCTTGGTCTCGCTCTCGCTTCTTCCTCTCATTTTGATTTACGCTCCAACTTATATCTTTGATTCAAGAAGAACAAGACGTCGACATAAAACAAAAGAAATCACCAGAAAAAGAGGGCAACTGAAGAAAAGAGGGTGGGAAAGAAATCTCGCTGGAAAAATGAAAAAAAAAAAAGAGCGCCATAAACATAAATCACCGAAGTAGGAAAAAGGAAAATTACTAAAAAATAAAGGATGCCATGAATAGAAGAAATCACCGGAAAAGAAAAAAGGAAAAAAGAAGAAGAAAGGCAAAAAAAGAGAAATTGTACAAAGAGAGAAGAAGAAGGGTTAAACTGATAAATTCAATGATGATATCAACAGAAAATAAAAAAATCGAGTAAATTGAAAAGTGAGGCCAAATTTCGAGATAGTTCCTACTTGGTACCAACTTTCCCTTTGCGTTGTTGAAAGAAAATGATCATTTTCGTTATTTTCCTTTTTGAATGTATATCATCAAAACGAATTTATAACTTTTTTTATAAAAAAAATCCAAGCCCAATATATTAATGCAAATAAGAGAATGCCCATTTATTTATACGTTAGTAGACGACTTGGATAGTGATGCCTACTCAACCTTTGCAAAAACTCTTTCTTCATCTTCTCAACAACTTTTTGTTGAATATCATCGAGTATTCCATAAAAATCAATATGGATTTCTCATGATTTAGAGTGAGTTTACACATGTTTGATCAAAATTTTTAACTATTGTTTCTTTATCTCGTAATTATCTTTCAACTCCAAATCAATTTTACATATTTTTTTAGGTGATTTTAAGTGATTTTTTTTAATCATCTCGCAACCATCTCACAATTGTCTTCCAACTTCCAAACTTGAAAAGTCTAACTCAAAATCATCTTTATACATATTTTAGGTAATTTAAAGTGGATTTACACATGTTTAAGGAAGTTTTCAGCTATTGTTTTTTTATCTCACAACCATCTAGCAAATTATTTGGAAACATCTAGCAATTATCTTCCAATTTCTAAACTAAAAATGCTTAGCTCCAAATTATTTTAATACATTTTTAGATGATTTAGGGTGGGACTACATTTATTCTAGCAAGGTTTTTAGTTAATGTTTTTTATCTCGCAATTATCTTCCAACTCTAAATCATTTTTATTATACTTGTTTTAGATGATTTAGGATGGTTTACAATAGCTAAATGTGTAATGAATGTTCTACCTCCCAATGTAGTGACAAAAGTTCGTCAATCCAAAAAAAGAGAGATACTTGTCATATTGTTTTAGGTCATGTTGGGGAGGTATGAAACACACCTAATGTTTGGCATATTATTTGTTGTTGGAGATATATGAAATACACCTAATGACTTATTATAATCTGTTTGTTGTGAGATACTTTTTTAAAGAATTTTCAATATAGAGACAAGATAAAAGATTGTTTATAACAAGATATATACATTATAATTGAATTCATCAAATAATATATACATGAATTACAAGTCTCAATACATCAAGGTATTATTCCATAATCGGAAGACCAATTGTAAAACCCAAACCAAAACAAAGATATATTCGTCCATAATCAACACATAATTGGAAGGTATACACATTATAATTGAATTCTTCAAAGAATATATATATGTATTGCAAATCTCAATCGAACTCTTTGAAGCATAATAAAACCTAATGTTGTTGCTTCACATGGTAGATGGGAGCGTTTCTTAAAATCATGGATATTTATAAAACCTAAATCAAGACATAAAAAATATATACATACAATTGAATTAGAAAATAAATAAACATAAATGATATACGAATCTTTAATGTCGGTTTTAAATTGATATTGTAGGCATACCTATAATGTCAGTTATAAACCGACATTGTAGATGACCCTAATTTTTGAATCCCAAGACAGTTTTTTAATCTTGATTTTTTGTTTCCCTCACACTCTTATTTTCATTTCCCTCTCAAATTTATTTATTTTTTAATTTAGGTTTTTTTAGGAAAGAAAATCTCCCACTCCCTCTCCTTTTCCCCTCTCTCTCCTTCTCCTCCTCCCTCATGTTACTCCCACTAAACCCTTCCCCATTGAGCGTTGCTGCAGTCCGACTGGCACGCCCACGACCTGTAATGATCAACAACGGTATAGAAACCACCAGCAAGTGCCGAGGACCATGCTTCTCCAGCGAATGCGAGTAGTACAACAGTAGTGTTTTGCTCCGACGAGCGCAAGCAGTACGACGATGGTGCTTCTCTGACGACGACAACATTAGCGTTTCCTCCTATTCGGTGCATTTCGACACTTACTCTTTGAATTTTGACATCGGATTTGAAATACCCACTTCCTAAGGACTCTAAAGAGTAGGATTAAGTGAGTTTGGACACCAACCAACGAGGTTTTAGGTCGTTTTGGGTGATATTCAGGAAGTCCTGCTTTGGATTTGGATCAAATCTGTGGTGGATGGTGGAGAAAAAATTGAGCTTGCTATAATTTTAAAAGTCCATCAATGTTTTCATAATGAGTTTCAGAATTAACTCCTACAGCTGTATTTTACGATTGATGAGTTTGTTTCATGGATTAGCTTTAATATCTTGTAATTTCCTCAATATTGCAGCTATACTTACAGATGAGATGGGTCTGGGGAAGACAATACAAGCCAGTACTGAATATTTCTATTAGCAATTGTCATTTGAAAGACACATGTTGGTATTTTTTTTTTCTATTTCTTTAAGATAATTTTTGTTATGTGGCTTTGTACTAATTCTTATCAATTTTGTTATTAAATGACCATTTTCTTTTTTTATCATGCAACAGAAGATCAACTATTAATTCTATATTCATTCTATGATTTTCTTTTTCCGTGTTTTCTAGTGTGCTTGAAAAAGCTAGAAATACGTTGAAGTGTGATAAGCATTTATCAATTGTCTTTTAGGTCTTAAATGACTTTGATAATGTTGAAACTCTGTGGTTTGCTAAATGCTTTTACAGATATTTACAAACATTTCTATGCCATGCGAAATAAAAAATGTACTAGAAGTATTAGCTCCAACATTCTTGGTAGAATACCTCCATTAGTAAGCTTGGATCAATTGTCTTTTGGTAGAAATACCTCCATTAGTAAGCTTGGTAGAAATTACAAATCGCTTGAATCATTTTTTTTTTTTTGTTTGTAGAAATACCTCCATTAGTAAAAAATAATTAGTGCATTTTCTCTAATGCTAGTATTCAATATCTCTTTCATTTTATGTACAATGTTGGAGACAATGGAAGTGTTGTTTGGGAGACTTACAAGTTTGCTTTCTACTATTTTAGAGTAAGGTTCTTTTGGAAATTAGTCAAATTAGAATTTGGGAGCTAACTCATTTGTGCAATAATGAAATGACTTTGAGTGAAATTTTTCATTGATGTGTAAGGCTAAATTTTGATTCTTAGGGATTTGGAAGGAAGATAGGAAGATTGCATTGGACATGTTTTAAGAAGATTGACAAGTGGTAAAGATACATCTTGTTGGGGTTGATGCCCTAAACTCTCGTAGGGTCCTATAGTTTGTAAATATCTGTATGAACAAACGCTTATGATGTAATAATATGAGATATTTTCTTCATTGTTGTCTATGAAATATGAGATATTTTATTTGCATTTACCACAAACCAATAAACTAAGATCCCTGGTTGTCGTTGTAACTTAAGTATATATGTGAAGACATACAAGTGGATCATGCCTTAAGTGATAATCAAAATGGTCTGTAGTATATGAATATAGGAGGGAAACCTTATCCTGGTGATACTACGGATACGATCCGCTTTGTAGATAGTTACAAGTGTTGTGACATGATATAGATGGTATGATCCTGATCATTCATGTGGAGACATGCGGGCGGGAGTGTCCTATACAAAGGAGTTTTTATAAGACCGGACCACGAAGTGTTTAGTCTCGTCATATAACACCGTTCATGACAGAGACTTTCATTTCACTAGGATGACCATAGATAACATGACCTTAATCCTGAGTGAGTTGGGAACTCCTGCCTATGAGGACAGTCCTTTGATTTGCATGGGTACGAGTGGCCAGATTGCTGACTCAAACCTACCGCTTTAGGATTCGTCTAATTGGGGAGTTGGGAACTCAGCTACACAAGATGGAATTCACTCCTTCCCTAAAGCAGGGGTAAGTAGATAGATTGGTCCCTTAAGGGCTGATTCCAGGGCTTGAACAATGTGACGCCACACACCTTCTCATGGCCTGGGAGGTGTCCACTCATAGTAGGACTATGATTTATTGTTCATTAGAGGGATTAAGGAGTTAGATGTAACTATAGGGGAAAAACGGTAAATTGGCCCAACTGTACTTATGAGATATGTGAAAGATTATCGTACTGTTGATTGGTTATATTCGATGGACATAGAAATATATCTATGGTGAGAAGAGTGCAGTTGTCGATCTTTAGTAGAGTGCTCGACAGTTAACAGATGGTGGATCTCGTGATTAAAGAGTTTAGTCAGCTATCATGTACCGTTGGAGCTTCAAGCTACAGGTCCATAAGGTCCCCTTGGTAGCTCAATGGATTCAAGTTGAGAATCAGTTTTTGGGTCAGTTTGAAGTGTTCAAAGTTGACAAGAGGGAGTTTGATTATATATGATATGATTAAACTGGTTCAGTTATATGTGATATAATTGATATGATGTATGTGATACATTAATTGGAGGAATTTGATATAAATATGATTTATATCAAGTAAAGGAGAAAATAACTATGGTTTAAATATTACATATGATGTAATATTAAAACTATAGGTTATAGATATAATATGATAAGTTAGTTATTATATTTATTTATAATTAAAACAATTATACGATAATTGTAGGCGGTTTCTTCTTTAACCGTGCGTGAAGTGGGAGGTTATGTTCAGTTTTCATAACTGAAGGATAAAATGAAAAATGTTTTCATTTTTGTATAGCATTGCTTCATTAAGTGCATGAGTTATCGTTTAGCTAACTAGAGACTGTACGACAACCTTCTAAGCGAGAGCCTAAACGATTTTGTACTAGCACTTTTGACTAAACGATCATGCAGCATTTTACTAAACGATCGCGTGCCTGAGTGAGATTCTCTAAACGATCGTGTAAACGATCAAGCCTGTTTTCTAAACGATCGTGTACCTGCTGAGTTTTACTAAACGATCAAGCATAAAGTCTATACGATAAACAAAATCATTCTCTCACTTGCTTGGTTGTATAGTTCGATCTTGTTTCGTCTTTCCCTCTACCAAATTCATAACAGAGCCCACACCTCCTAGATTCTCACTCCGAGAATATCAAAGTCGCCGAGTGGTGGTGTCCAAAAGGTTACTTGTTTGTGGAGAAGATTGTTCGTGATTGACCAGACGATTGGCTAGACGATCGTAGCGACAACGAGAGGTTGTTGGCCCAAGTCTTCACGAGAGCGAGAGGTCTTTAGAAGAAGAGTTCTTCGAAGGTATGTCTCTCGTCCCTTTTGTTATTAGCTAAAACATGATATAGTTTATTAGAAAATGCATAACTAGTTTGTATGTTTGTGAATGCTTCTAATTCTGTCACAATGAATTTGGATCGATCGTGCTTCCGTTCATGGGTTCTCTTTGATAAGAGTTCCTTCACATCTAACACAAAAGGGACTTCATAACAATATTAATAACAAGTAGAAGGTAATATTTATAAGACGCTTATCTTAAAAGTCTATTTCTTGTAAAGTTTTGGATTAGATTCAGTGTTGGATTGCTATGACTATCATGCAGTTATGATAGTCATAGCTTAGTTTTTATGACTTCCTCTGAGTAAATTATGGTAGTAGAACTTCATAGACATCCTTCGGTAGTTTATGTTTATGCATTATTTGTCTAAATGAATCCGGTTACATTATGGTAGTTTGTGGGTTATTAATGCATTGTAGGTTAAGTTAATTCTTCATTATCATTGTCGAATATTTTGTTCTCTCTTGTTTAACCATTTATTGTGCTTCTTTGTCAATTTGAATCGAATTTTTCATTGGAATCTTATTTGGATAATCTAGGATTGACTATCTTTATGTCAAAGATTGACCCTCGATAGCATCTTTTAGTTGGAGATGTTTTTTGTGGTTTCATTTGATTGAAGTCTTGTATCCGTTTGGTGTGCTTTTTAGTTGCTTGAAGTTCTGGTGTTGCTTCAAAGGGCTATTTACTTTTAGTTATATGGATAATGTGCAAGTTAAAACTCTTTGATTTCATCTTTTGGAGTGCTTGCTCGAGGTGCAAAAAGGCTAAGATATTCTAAATGTTTAGGTTTGTATGATCTTATCGGTATCTGGAGATTTTTTATTTCTCACTTTTATCGGTAGTTCTGTTAAGAAGAAGTGGTTATGGAATATTATTGGGAGCGTGTTTCTTTGAATAGGTTCAATGTAAATTTTTGTTTTTCTTGTGGTAGCGTCATTATGCTGCCGAAAACTTTCTATCGTCTTTGTAGCGCACACTCAGGTAATCGAGCTTCTCTTCTTCAAGATCTTCAAAAATGAAGATTCTGTCAACTACTCAAAATATAATTATAATACTTGTGCAAAAGAAAACTACTTGCTTATTTCTTTTCTTTACATTTCTCTTTTTCTTTATATCTTTTGCTCTCTCTTGTGGGTATGTTGAGCTTGTTGTTAATACACTATTTTGCAACAAGGTCTACTTTGATTTTTTTAAGGTTTAGAAATCGGGTCTATATTTTTCTTATGGGTTGTCTTCCATTTATTCAACTATTGAGCTTTCTTGTTTTGCACGTGCAACAAAGGAGTAAAGATTTGGTATCGCAACCTCTTTATATTTCTTGGAGAACTTTAGATCCAACACATTATGTATTTGAGCTTTGTGGTTTTTTTTTTCTTTAGATCTCAAATGGAGATATTTTTTCTTTTTTTCTTCTTTAGATGTCAAACTATAATTTTGATCCTTGAAAAATCTCTAATTTATGAAAGGTTTTGGTTGTAAACTTGGACTAATTCAAATCGTCCAAAGTAAACAACCAACTCTCTCGAACTTTAGACTTTCGACCTCTATGCATTATCAATGTAACTTGTTGATGGAATACTTAGTTAAATAATTTATCATTTTCTTTGCTGTGAATTAGTAAATTTTGTTTATTGAAAGCTAAGTTGTATATATACAAGCAATTAAGATTTTATTTTGTGCATGTATAAGTAAAAGAGAAATACTATTGATTTGCACGTGCACAAGCAATATATATATATTTTTAATTTTTTAAACGAAAAAACGATGATAGACATTTAATATTAGACTACTACTGACAAAAAGTAGGTGAAAAATCGACATTGAAAATTGTATTCAATGTAAGTTGAAAACTAACATCATTGAAGATAACTCACATTGAAATCTTTGTCATCTATAATATTGGTTTAAAACCGAATTAAAGACAACCGACATTAAAGACCTTTTATAACACGATCATTGATGTCAGTTGTCAACTGACTTGTACCCCTATAATGTCAGTTTTAAATCGACATTAAAGCCCAATTTTGTAATAGTGTTAGTTAATTTTTCTTATCTCTCGCAATATCTCGCAAACATATCGCATCTTCCAAACTTCAAATGTCCACTCCTAAACCAATTATATACTTGCTTAGGTGATTTTAGGTAGTTCTACACATGTTTTAGAAAGTTATTTTAGCTACTTTTTTTTTTAATCTCGTAGCATCTAGCAATACCCCGCAACAACTTTCCAGCTTCCAAACTTGAAGATCTAACTCTAAATCATGTTTATATGTGTTTTAAGTGATTTATGGTGGGTTTAGACATGTTCTAGATAATTTATTAGGTATTGTCTTTTATCTCGCAATATCTCGCAGTGAATTTCCAACTTTTAAAAACTTGAAACACACAACTCCAAATCATTTTTATACGTGTTTAGGTGATTTAGAGTGGGTTTGGATATATTTTAGATAGTCTTTTAGCTACTATTTTTTATCTCACAACATCCACAACATCTTGCAATATCTTGAAACCCCTAACTCTAAATTATCTTTATTATATGTGTTTTAAATGACTATGTGGATGAATGTCTTACCTCCCAAAGTAGTGACAAGAGTTGGTTGATCCAAAAAAAGAGAAAACCCCATCAGTTGGTGAAGCTCTCGAATTGCATAAATGTGGCAGATGTAATCCTATTATATACACTGAGTAGTCAATTGAACAAGATTAATGGAAAAAATGTTGTTGAACACTTTTGTTAATTTCATTATTATTGGAGATGTATGAAACACACCTAATATTTTTTGTTGTTAGGGATATATGAAACACACCTAATTACTTATTAGAATTTATTCGTCGTGAGATACTTTTCTAAGTCATTTGCAATATAGAGACAAGATGAACTATCATTTATAATAAGATATACACATTATAATTGAATTCTTCAAATAATATATACATGAATTACAAGTCTCAATACATCAAAGTATTATTCTATAATTGGAAGGCCAATTGTAAAACCTAAACCAAAACAAAAAATATATTCGTCCATGATCAAAACATAATTCGAAGGTATACACATTACAATTGAATTCGTCAAATAATATATACATGTATTATAAATCTCATTCGAATTCTTTGAAGCATAATAAAACCCAATTTTGTTGCTTCATATTGTACATCAGAGCGTTTATTGACATCGTGGATATTTATAAAACTTAGGTTAAAACAGATATATATATATATAAACATACAATGACAAATGTCACCAAGAAAAAAAGTACCTAAAAAGCAAGCTAAAACATGTGCATAACAACACTAAATCACATAAAATATGTATAAAAATGATTTGGGGTTAGGCATTTTAAGTTCCGAAGTTGAAAAGTTATTACGAGATATTGTGAGATGTTGTGAGATAAAACAACAGTAGCTAAAAAACTATCTAAAACATGATCAAACCCACTCTAAATCACCTAAAACACATATAAAAATGATTTGATATTGGACATTTCAAGTTCAAAAGTTGGAAAGTTATTGTGAGGTATTGCTAGATGTTGTAAGATAAAAAAAACAGTAGCTAAAAAACTATCTAAACTCAATCTAAATCACCTAAAATACATATAAAAATGACTTGAATTTGGACATTCAAGTTTGGAAGTTAGAAAGTTGTTGCGAGATAAAAAATATAGTAGCTAAAAAACTATCTAAAACATGTTTCTACCCATCCTAAATCACCTAAAACAAGATAAAAAAACAAAACATAAAATGATACTAAAAACATGCCTAAAATCTTGTATACCACCTTAAATCAAACATAAATATATATATATATATATATATATATACTAATCCAACGAGGTAAATAAATTGATCAACTATTAATTCAAGCAATTAGCTTAATCACAAAGTCAAAGAGGAGAAAAGTACAATTAAAAGCCAATCCCACTACAATTAAAGGCCTAAGAAGACTATTCAACATTTCAAACCACGCAAAATACAGTTCCACAAAACTGATCCAAACCTTGAATTCCAATTGAGTGCTTCGAGTTTTGAGGTTGTTGCAAGATGTTGCGAGATGAAAAACTGCATCTAAAAAACAAAAAAAAAAAATGTCCATACCTCTATACGTTATGAGATGTTGTGAGATAAAAAAAACATTAGCTAAAAAACTATCTAAAACATGTCCATACCCACTCTAAATCACCTAAAATACATATAAAAATGATTTGAAGTTGGTCATTTCAAGTTCGAAAGTTAGAAAATTGTTTCGAGATATTGCAAGATATAAAAAAAAAAAAACAGTAGTTGAAAATCTATCTAAAACATGCCCAAACCCACTCTAAATCATCTAAAACTCATATAAAAATGATTTGGAGTTGAGTGTTTCAAGTTTATGGAAGTTGGAAATTCACTGCGAGATGTTGCTAGATAAAAAACAATACCGAATAAACTGTCTAAACCATGTCTAAATCCACCCTAAATCACTTAAAGCACATACAAAAATGATTTAGATTTGGGTGTTTTGAGTTTGGAAGTTGCAAAATGTAGAAAATAACAAGTTTTTTAAGTGGTTTTTTATTGGGTTTTTTGGAAATTTAAAGGCCCAATGACATTATTGTAATAATTGAGCAGTGGCAAACTTGTAATTATCCCTATCTTCTCCAAAATTAGGGCCTTTTTTTCGTGGGTCTCCTTTTGCCAAGAAAAAATAGCAGCAGCCGCCAAAGGAGAGTGGGTCTAATGCAAGACCAAAATCGAGAGAGCTGTCTGGGACACTAATCGGAGGCCGCTGGTGGAAGTAGATCACGATCGATCGGTGAGCGTGGTGCTTGCAGATCAGCAGGCAGCGTAGGAGGTTTCCGTCAGGCGGTTTGGTCTTGGAAGTTCACGGCGTGGGCGGCGGTTCGGGTTGTTGCAGTCTGGTCTGGGAGGTTAGCCGATCTGAGTAGCAGGCAGTTCGGTTTCGCCGTGGAGGTTGCTTCTGGCAGCAGTGAGAAATACGCGCGGGCTTGCACGTGATTCGTCGGTCAGAGGCGATAGCACACTGTTTTGGGCTATTTTACAGTGGGTTGTTCTCAGTTTTCAGAGGCAACGTTGTGTGCGGATGGTATCAGTGGATGCTTAAAATTACAGATTGGTGATTTTGTTGATTATCTGTAATTTGTAAAATTCCTTTATTGCTCATTAATAAATTAATTCAAGCTGGTTCTTAAAGTAGATATAGACCAAACTGGTCGAACCACTATATATCTTGGTGTTATTTACAGCTTTCGTTTTATTTCTGCTGAGTGTTTGCGTCCTGTTTGGCCATCTAAGTTAGGTTCAGAAACTCTCACAAATGGTATCAGAGCTCCAGTTGATCCAAAGAGGTTGTGCGGTAGTGTGTGCTAACATATTCTTTGTTCAGGTTTTTTTGTTGGAATTAATTTGGCGGATGGCTTCGATGTCTACACGGTTTGAAGTTGTTAAATTTGATGGGAAAGGTGATTTTGGGCTATGGAGGAAAAATATTAAGGCTATTTTGGTACAACAAAAGGTAGCCAAAATCTTAGACGAAGATAACCTTCCACCAACAATTACAGAAGCTAAAAAAAGGGATACGGATGAAATGACCTATTCGACGATATTCTGTGTCTGTCAGATGGAGTGCTTAGGCTAGTAGATGAGGCCACTACTGCAGCGGAGTTGTGGAAGAAATTGGATAGTCTTTATTTGACTAAGTCCTTGCCAAATAAATTATATCTAAAGGAAAAATTCTTTGGATATAAAATGGACTCAAGTAAAGGATTAGAAGAGAACCTAGATGAATTTCAGAAGATTATAGTTGATCTGAATAACATCAGTGACAAGATGTCGGATGAAAATCAAGCAGTTATTCTTCTGAATTCTTTGCCAGAATCATATCGAGAAGTTAAGGCAGCTATTAAATATGGACGGGATTCATTGTCCATGAATATAGTGTTGGATGCCTTGAGAATGAGAAATCTCGAGATTAAAAAGGAACGCAAGGATGGAGAGTTACTCATGGCCAGAGGCAGAAATGAGAAAAATAACGGAAAAGGAAAAGAGTCGAGATCTAGGTCGAAATCAAAGGGGAAAATAAAAAAGTATTTCCTATGTCATAAAGAAGGACACTTTAAAAAGAATTGCCCTTTGAATAAGAGCAAGAAAGCATCAAGTAGCAAGCATACATGGGATTCTATTGCAGCAAATATTTTTTTATGGGTATGATTCACAGAGGTTTTGATGGTGTCCAGCAGGGACACTTAGAAGGCTTGGATCATAGATTCAGGGTGCACATTTCACATGACTCTTAATTGGGATTTCTTGATTGACTTTCAGGAAAATGATGGGGGATCAGTTCTGCTTGGTGATAATGGTGCTTGTGATGTAAAAGGAATTGGGTCAGTTCGAATTGCAACACATGATGGTATGATCAGAATTCTTACAAATGTAAGGTATGTTCCAGAACTCAAACGAAATCTAATTTCTTTGGGCGAATTAGATAGAGCAGGTTATTCTTATAAATTTGAGAATGGAGTTCTGAAGGTTATCAAGGGTTCTTTGGTTAAGCTAAAGGGGACCTTGAGGAATGGTCTTTATGTGTTGGAAGGTACTGCAGTTTCAAGTAGTGCTGCTATTGCATCTGGGAAAGAAACAGATAAATCTATGTTATAGCATAACAGATTGGCTCATGTGAGTGAAAGAGGTCTGCAAGCTCTTTCACAACAAGGTTTGCTTGGAGGAGTTAAAGACATTGAACTCCCATTTTGTGAACATTGCATAATGGGAAAGTCTACCAGAGTGTAGTTTGGAAAAGGGAAGCATTCTACTAAAGGAATTTTAGATTATATTCATTCAGATTTGTAGGGTCCTACAAAGGTACCTTCTATGGGAGGTTCGAGATATTTTATGTCAATCATTGATGATTTTTCAAGAAAGGTGTGGATGTATCCACTAAAACAAAAGGATGAAGCTTTTGGAAAATTTCTTGAATGGAAAAAGCAGGTTGAGAACTAGATAGGCAGGAAGGTAAAATATCTGAGGACAGACAATGATTTAGAATTTGTGAATCACAAATTTGATAAATTTTGCAAATTTGAGGGAATTACGAGGCATTTCACTGTTACGTACACTCCTCAGCAGAATAGTTTAGCTGAGAGGTTCAACAGAACAATTATGGAGCGTACAAGATGTCTCTTGACAAATGCTTCATTACCCTTGAAATTTTGGGGGGAAGCTGACCAAACAGCTTGTTATCTTATTAATAGGAGTCCGTCTTCCGCTTTAGGCCTAAAGACTCCTCATGAGATATGGACAGGAAAAGCTCCAAGCTTGGATCATCTTAGAGTGTTTGGATGTTCAACTTATGCTCATGTTAAGGAAGGGAAATTGAACAAGAGGGCACTGAAATGTATGTTTATTGGCTATCCTCAAGGTATTAAAGGATATAAACTTTGGTGCTTGGAAGAGGGCAAAAATAAATGCATTATCAACAAAGATGTAACCTTTAATGAAATAGAGATGTCATTTCGTGTCAAAGAGCAGCAAAAACAGCAGACAGTTTATCAGGTGGAGGTAGAGGTTAGAAGTGATTCTAAAGCATAACCATCAGTTAGTTCAGGTGATTCTAGTGATCAGTTATCCAGTTCTGATGGTAGACAGCCTCAACTGCAGAGAACTTTGATTGATGAGGGAACTTTTGGTGAAGAAAGCTCAAGTGGCAGTGACCTACAAAACTATCAGCTTACATGTGACAGGCCTCAGCTGGTGAGACAAGCTCCTACGAGGTATGGTTATGCTGATTTAGTTGCTTATGCTCTTACTTGTGCAACTGATAGTATTGAAGTAGAGCCTCTTACTTTTGAAGAGGCTATTGTATCTTATTCGAAGGAACAATGGAAGGATGCTATGGAAGCAGAGTTGTTCTCGTTGCAAAAGAATCAGACATGGTCATTAGTTCCAAAGCCTCATAATCAGAAACTCATTCAGTCAAAGTGGATTTATAAAATCAAGCCAAGTACAGGAGGTGATAGCAAGCCTAGGTTTAAGGCTAGACTGGTAGCTAAGGGCTACACTCAAAAGGATGGAGTTGACTTTCATGAGATTTTCTCTCCGGTGGTGAGGCATTCGTTCATTCGATTAATTTTATCTATTGCTGTTCACTTTGATATGTTTGTTGTACAGATGGATGTTACCACAAATTTCCTTCATGGTGAATTAGAGAAAGTGATCTACATGGCTCAACCTAAGGTCTATGAGGAGAAATGAAAGAAAGACATAGTTTGTCGTCTTCACAGGTCCATCTATGGACTGAAGCAATCGCCGAGACAATGGTATATCAGGTTTGACACCTTTATTCTGAAGCAGAGGTTTTACAGGAGCTCATATGATGCCTACACGTACTGGAAACTATCTCAGAAAGGTACATATACTTATCTACTTCTGTATGTAGATGATATGATTCTGGTGTCTAAGGATTATTCTGAAATCTGTGATCTCAAGAAATGATTGAGTAGTGAATTTGAGACGAAAGATTTAGGCGAACTGAAAAGGATCCTAGGCATGGATGTGAAAAGAGATAGGGAGAAAGGTTTGTTAACCATTTCGCAGGAAAGTTATATGCATAAACTGCTTGAGAAGTATATGTCTGGTTGTAAGGCAGTTTCGACACCCTTAGCATCTCATTTTAGACTTTCTTCGTCTCAGTGTCCTGTTACTGAACAAGAAAGGTTAGAGATGGTTAATATTCCCTATTGTAATGCTGTTGGAAGTATTATGTATTTGATGATTTGTACTAGGTCTGACTTGGGATATGCTATGAGTATGGTAAGTAGATTTATGTCAAATCCTGGGAAGGAGCATTGGAATGCAGTTAAATGGGTGCTTGGATATTTGAAAGGTAGTGCCAGTATATCATTGTGTTTTAGCAGGGATTGTGATAAATCAACACTGTTGGAAGGCTTCACAGATGCAGATTATGCTGCAGACCTTGACAAAAGAAGGTCTCTATCAGGTCACATTTTTCGTTTGTTTGGTAATGTGGTCAGTTGGAAGGTTGCTCTACAGTCAGTTGTTGTCTTGTCTACTACTGGGTCAGAGTATATTTCAGTGGGTGAAGTTGTGAAAGAGGCAGTGTGGTTGAAAAGAATAGTTGGTGAGTTGTTGTCGCAGGAGTTTATTCCTATCGTCCATTGTGATAGCCAGAGTGTTATTCATCTTGCGAAGAATCCATCTCATCACGAACGGTCTAAGCATATCAATATCAAATTTCATTTTATCAGAGAAGTTGTAGCCCAGAAAGATGTTGAACTGGTCAAGGTTCATACAGTTGAAAATTTGTCAGATATGTTAACTAAAGTTCTTCCAGCCCATTGGTTCAAATACCTATTAGATGGGCTAAATATTAAATCTAGATGATAGGAAGATTGAAGAATCAACTTGGCACTTAAATATTCTTGTTATGAGGGAGATTTGTAGAAAATAACAAGTTTTTTAAGTGGTTTTTTATTGGGTTTTTTGGAAATTTAAAGGCCCAATGACATTATTGTAATTATTGAGCAGTGGCAAACTTGTAATTATCCCTATTTTCTCCAAAATTAGGGCCTTTTTTTCGTGGGTTTCCTTTTGCCAAGAAAAAACAACAGAAACAGCCAAAGGAGAGTGGGTCTAACGCAAGACCAAAATCGAAAGAGCCGCCTGGGACACTAATCGGAGGCCACCGGTGGAAGTAGATCACGATTGATCGGTGAGCGTGGTGCTTGCAGATCAACGAGCAGCGTGGACTGTTTTGCAGCGGATTGTTCTCAGTTTTTAGAGGCGACGTTATGTGCGGATCTCTTGGTATCAGTGGATACTTAAAATTATAGATTGGTGATTTTGTTGATTATCTGTAATTTGTAAAATTCCTTTATTTCTCATTAATAAATTAATTCAAGCTGGTTCTTAAAGTGGATGTAGACCAAACTGGTCGAACCAATATATATCTTGGTGTTCTTTGCTGCTTTCGTTTTATTTCTGCTGATTGTTTGCGTCCTGTTTCGCCATCTAAGTTATCTTGCAACTTGAAATGTCTAACTCCAAATCAATTTTTACAGGAATTACAGACTCTTGGATAACTAATGATGACCCATGAGAGATGAAGAAAATATGAAGGCATGGACACTTTAGTATTTTTTTTTAAAAAAAAATTATTTAGGATTTTGAGATGCATGAAACACACCCACTTTAGTTATTTCATTGTTGTTTTGAGATGCATGAAACACACCCACTCGAAATATTTGTCCTACTATTTGTTCTTGGAGATGTATGAAACACATACACTCGTAATATTTATCTTATTATTTGTTGTTCGATATGTATGAAGCACTTTAATTCCAAATATAAGATAAAAAAGACCACTTAGAAGAAGACATATCCACATTATCATTGAAGTTTTTTTTTTTTTTTTTTGTAATATCCTTCAACTATCTCACAATATCTCACAACTATCTTTCAACTTACAAACTTGAAATGCCCAACTCCACATCATTTATATACATTAGATGATTTGGGGTTGGTTTCAAGGAACTGTTTTCTTTTTCTTGTAATTATCTCGCAACATTCTTCCAACTTTTAAACTTGAAATGTCTTACCCCAAATCATTTTTGTACCCATTTTAGGTGATTTGGGGTAGGTATGCACATGTTTTAGTTTGGATTTTAGGCATTTTTTTAATCTCGTAATTATCTCAATTATTTCACAACAACTCATATTCACTTTTCCACTTCCAAACTTGAAACAATTAGCTTGAACTCACTTTTAGGTCATTTAAGGTGGGTGTGAACATGTTTTAACTAGCTTTTTAGTTGCAAGATAGTTGCGAGATGCCACAAAGATTAAAAAAAAAACCCTAAAAACCTAATTCTATCTCACTCTTGTCTTCTATTTTGCCTTCGATTTTTTTTAGCATCAATGAGAAAGTAAATGTGTAGGGCAACAAAGAGATTCCTCTGTTCTTTTGAGGCTTCAAGTTGATGAATCAGAGCAAATTGAATCCATTTTCAAATTTTTGTCCCAGATGACAAGATCTTCACGTTAACAAAACACTCAGATATAACGGTTGATAACAATTCAAGAGTAAAGGGAGATAGAATGTGGAAGCTTGAAAAACCTTCTGTCATTTACCAAATGGTTGCATGATCGTATAGACGATGCACTAAGAACTAAATGATAGTTCAATTAAGTCAATGATTGGATGAAGCGTTAGACGATCGTGTAGACGATAGTTGACTGAAGCTAGACGATCGTGTAGATGACAACTGAGGAGCTAAACGATCGTATAGACGATTGAACGTGGAGTTAAGCAATCGTGTACACGATGCGATATGAACTACATGATCGTGTAAACGATACTTTACTAAAATCTAAATGATCGTAGAGGTAAGAAGAAAAGATAAAAGAGTTTAAGTGGTTCGACCAAAGGCCTACGTCCACTGTGCTAATTGGGAGGTTCTCTTTTATTACTCTTCAAAGTATTACAAAATGAATGCCTTGCTCTCTCGATTTCTTATTCACTCTTACATTCATTTTCCTTTATATATGTGCAGGCGATTCAGTCAATAATGAAGCTCTAGTGGTTACAACACTTAATAGAAAGAGGTCGATAACTGTTCAACCGCCAGCTGTTATGTTTTTCTTGATTTCGGGTCTTTCTGTAACAATTTCCACCTTTGTAAGCATCCAGAGTTCTTTCCCTCTTTGCTTCACTGAGCTGACTTGAGCTAACCTTTTTTAGGTGACTCGAACCCGAGAAGGTCCAAGCATCTGCCAAGCTTGTTTAATGGAATAGTTTTGGTTAGCATATCAATTGCATTATCAGAGGTATGAATCTTCACTACCTTGACTTCCTCTTTCTCAATCTCTTGTCTGATAAAATGATATTTAATATAAATATGATTGATTATGCTATGAAACTGTTGATCCTTAGATATGTATATTGTGCTCTGGTTATCACAATAGATTTTGACTTTTATTTGTGTTATGCCGAAATCTTTTAGTAAACCTTTTAGCCACAAACTTTCTTTCACAACATTAGACAACGCGATGAACTCAACCTCTATTGTGGAAAGGGCCACAATAGGTAGTAAAGTAGCTTTCCAACTGATCAACTAACCTTAATCGTGTAGGAGCAAATTCCATCTTGTAGGGCTATATCCTCCGCTATAAATCTGGTCTTGTCCTTAAAATAGGAGGCTTATTGAGCAGTGCTGTTGGGCTACTCTCACCATTTGCAGATCAAAGGATAATCCCGAACAAACAAGAGTTCATAGGTAGCTCAGGATTAAGGTCAGGTACCTAGGTCATCACTTTAAAATAGTCAATCTTAAATAGTAAACAACCTTATAAAGTAAGATTGATTGATTTCGTGGTTCAATTTTGTACAAAACTCATTTGCACAAGACGAACCCACTCTTCATGTCATAACATGTACGAATTAGGATCACTTCGTTTGTAGCACTTTACAACTCTTTGTAACAACTACAGAGTAGGCTGTATCCAATAGTGTTACCAGAATAAGGCACCCAATCTTATTCATATACTATAGATCATTTTTGACTATTTACTCGAACCTGATCCACTTTTATGTCTCCACATAAAATTTAAGTACTCATTTAATAGTCAAGGGACTTTTAGGTTTATTGGATTTCTAATAAGCAATATATTCAATAACAACTTATTAAATTTTCAGAATAAGTTTTATTGTTTACAAACCACGAGTTTTATGACATAAAACCCAATCTATAGTATATGAATAAGGTTGGGTGTCTTATTCTGATAAAAGTATTGGATGTGGCCTACTCTGTAGTTGTTAAAAAGAGTTGTAAAGTGCTACAAACGAAGTGATCTTAATTCATACATGTTATGACCTGAGGAGTGGGGGCGTCCTGTGCATATGAGTTTTGTACAAGATTGAACCACGAAATCAGTTACTCTTACTTCATAACATTGTTTGTTGTTTAAGACTGACTATTTCAAAGTGATGACCCTGAGCTAAGTATGAACTCCTGTTTGTTTGGGATTATCCTTTGATCTGCAAACGGTGAGAGTAGTCCAACAACACTACTCAATAAGCCTCCCATTTTGGGGATAAGATTGGATGAATAGCTGGGGACATAGCCCTGCAAGATAAAATTCACTCCTACCCGATTAGGGTTAGTAGAGAGGTTGTTCCTTTTAAGTGTTGATTCTGGGCCTTGAACAAGAGGCCTCACCCTCTCATTAGCCCGAGAGGGACCCAATTTGTTGATTGGATCCCAAATCTATTGTTTATTAGAGGATCAGTGGGACTTAAGGGACAAGAGGTAATTTTGGGGGTAAAACAGAGATATGACCCAACCGTTATTACAAACAACCTGTGAAGGGTTAACTTACTAATCATGATTATATCGAGTGGACATAATATATCTACAGTGAGAGGAGTTCAACTATGGGTTTTAGTGGAGTGACCCATTAGTTAACGAATGGAGGTTAATTCAGTCTAATGAGTTTAGCCAATTAATCTTGGGTCATTGGAGCCTATGATCTGTAGGTCCACGAGGTCCCCCTAATAGCTCGTAAATGGATTAGCTTTAGAGTAGCGTGATAAATAAATTTGAAACGTTCAAATTAGAACTAAACGGAATTGAAAAATTAATATTTAAATATGATTTAAATATAGGAAGGTGAATTATGTAAAATTAATTTAATATTTGATATAAAATTGATTAGAATTATTTAAATTGTTTAAATAATTATTTATTAATTTTATTAAGAAAATTAATTTATGAAATTCAGTTTGTAAAATTAATAACATTTTCAATTTTATAAATAAATTGATTTATGAAATCAATTATGAAAAGTTGAAAAAGAAGAAAAAAACATAAAATGGAAGATTGGGATTTTCCATTGTCATCTTCAAGTAACTCACTCATAACCCACCATCTTTAGTCTTCAATTACTCCAAGCATGAGTTGCATCTCATGCAGCCATTCTCAGTGCATGATGATCTGCAATATATTGAAGAGATTAGAGTGAATTTGAGGCAATGCAATCATAAGAATTTTTGCCTAAAAATTTGGTTGAAGAAGGAGTTCTTCAAGTTCTCCAAGTTCCCTTGATTCCAGCTTATTTTGAGTCCCACAACTCAATCTATTGCACCAAGAGGATAGTAGGGAAGATCTTGAGGTGGTCTACTACAAGATTCAGAGAGATTTGCAGCTGGAAATCAAGCTTTGAAGAAGTTCTACAAAGGTATGACTTGAAACCAATTTTTTCCTGCTATAGCATACTTTAGTTTCTGTCAAAATTAATGAATTAGAGTGCTTATCGATTCTTGTCGCTTCCGTTGCGTGATGATACAATCCAACAATTGGTATCAAAGAATCATATAAGCATTCAATTCGGTTTAATTTTGGTGTAGTGGGTATTTTATATGAGTTATATGAAACTGCTGCATTGATATGGTTTTTTTTTTTTAGTTTTGGCTTTTAATTTCTCAATTAAATTTGTAATTGGCTCTTGCTTGATGAGCTTTTATGTGTTACCAAGAGTCTATAATTTATTTTGAGTAACTAGAATTGAAATTAAGATGTAATTGAATAAACAAGTGAAGAAGGCCGAGTTGTAGATTCCAGTTTATCAGCTTCTATTCATATCGTTGTTGAGGTTCAGTACTAGACAATCGTTTAGCTTCAGACATTAGACGATGTGAAGAAAAGATAAGACGATCATGCTTTAGGCGTTGAGCGTTGAAGTGTTGTGCGCTAGACGATCGTGTACCTACAGGAGCTAAACGATGCGTTGAATTTCTATACGATGGCACTACACGATCGTGCAGATTCACGTGGGAGCTAAACGATGCATTGAAAAGCTGTGTGATAGCACTACACGATCGTTTACCTTTGTGCGGCAGCTAAGCGATCCGTCGAGGTGCTATGCGATAGCAGTACACATCGCTTACCTTTGTGCGCACACTAAACTATCAACTTCAGGCGTTAGACGATGGCCCCAAACGATCGTGTAGTATTTGTCTGGCGTTAGACGATGGAGCTGCACAATAGTGTTAGACATTAAACGATGGTGTAGCGTTATCCAACACTAGACGATGACACTATGCGATAGAAGGAAGACACTACACGATCGTGTAACTTGGTCAGACACCATGCGTTGCTGCTACACGATCATGCAAACACTAAACGATCAGAAAAACGCATGACGATGGTTGTCATTACTAAACGATGAGCCTTAGCGAGATATTGAGCATGGAGCGAGAGTAGCCGGTTTGATCGATTCTCTTGAAGTCCAGTCCGGTTCAGCCTTAAATGGTTTTTGGCTGGTCCGATTCAGATGGTACGGGTCCGGTTCAAGCTATTTGGGTTTTAGAGCAGTTCGAGCGGTCTGGAAACGGTTCAGAAGCTGTTTTGTAATAGTTAGCCTTTTGTTTACTTGTTTATGCCAAAACTAAAACCATATCAGTTAGTTTTTAATTATTTATGTATTTGATGTATGTTATAATTAAATAAATCTTATATGTGCATACAGTATGCCATGTAGATTTAAAATATCACCGTAGGAAGCATGTGACATGCATTGAAAGTACATTATAAAATGTTAGCTGACGGATATCCTAGCTATGGTAGCTGACGGAGATGTTCCAGATCCATTGTCTTACAAGAAGGCAATGGAAGATGTTGACAAAGATGAGTAGATCAAAGTTATGGATCTCAAATGGAGTCAATGTACTTCAATTCGGTTTGGGATCTTGTAGATCAACCTGATGAGGTTAAACCTATAAGTTGCAAATGGATCTACAAGAGATAACGAATTTCTGATGGGAAGGTGCAATCCTTCAAGGCTAGACTAGTGGCAAAGGGTTATACCTAAGTTGAAGGAGTCGACTATGAGGAGACTTTCTCACCTGTTGTCATGCTAAAATCTATCTGGATCCTTCTGTCCATTACCTCATATTTTGATTATGAGATTTGGCAAATGGGCATCAAGACTACCTTTTTGAATGACAATCTTAAAGAGACCATTTATATGGAGCAGCTCGAGGATTCACAATCCACGGTCAAGAGCAAAAGATTTGCAGGCTTAATTGGTCCATTTATAGACTAAGTAGGCTTCTTGATCTTAGAACATAAGGTTTGACACTGCGATAAAATCTTATGGCTTTGATCAGAATGTTGATGAGCCTTGTGTATACAAGAAAATCTTCAATAGTTTAGTAGTTCTCCCAATGTTGTATGTAGACAATATCCTACTCATTGGCAATGATGTAGGTCTAATGATTGAAGTTAAGAACTAGTTAGCGACCCAATTCCAAATGAAAGATTTGGGAGAGGCTTAGTTTGTTTTGGGAATTCAAATCTTTAGAGATCGAAAGAACAAAACACTAGCTCTATCTCAAACATCGTACATTAAAAAAAATGTTTATCAAATATTCGATGCAAAACTTCATGAGAGGTTTACTACCTTTTAGGAATGGAGTTATATTGTTTAAGGAATAGTGTCTTAATTCATCTCAAGAGGTTAAGGAAATGAGATGTATTCCCTATGCATCGGCTATTGGTAGCCTAATGTATGTGATTTTATGTACTAGACTTGACATCTGCTATGTAGAGGAGAAGATAATCAGTAGATATCAGTCTAATCTAGGATATGATCATTGGACCACCGTTAAGAATATCCTCAAGTACCTAAGGAGAATGAGGGACTACATGCTTATATATGGTTCTAAGGATATGACCTTACATGATACACAAAATCTGATTTCCAAACTGATAAGGATTCTAGGAAATCCACATCAGAATCAATGTTCACCCTTAACGGAGGGGTAGTAGTCTGGAGAAGCACCAAGCAAGGGTGCATTGCTGACTCCACTATGGAGACTGAGTATGTAGCGGCTTGTGAAGCTGCTAAGAAATTTGTTTTGACTCAGGAAATTCTTGATTGATTTGGAAATCGTTCCATACATGTCAAAGCCCATCACACTTTATTAGGATAATAGTGGTGTTGTGGCTAATTCTCAAGAGCTTAGGAGTCAGAAGTGTAGGAAGCATATAGAGTGGAAGTATCATCTCATCCGAGAGATTGTGCATCGAGGGGAAGTGACCGTCACGCAGATAGCTTCGGAGCACAATGTTGCTAATTCATTTACAAAGACCCCCACGGTTAAGGTGTTGAGGCTCACTTGTAAAGTATGGGTCTATGGGACAGGCCATGTTAAGATTAGGGCAAGTGGGAGATTTGTACTGGGCATGTTATGCTATAGTCTATTGTTTATGTACTTTGTATATTAGTTTGACTTATATATTGTACACTCCACTAACTTTAGGTCAAGTAGGAGATTTTTGGGGTTGGTGTCCTAAATCTCGTAAAGTCTCATAGTTTATTTTTGTAATGTACAAACATCTTATTTATTTAATAAAATATGTGATGTTTTATTTCAATTTCGTTGCATTAACTATAAACCAATAAACTAAGATCCAAGGTTATCTTTTAGCTTAAACATGTATGTAGAGACATACGGGTAGATCATGTTTAAGTGATAACCTAAATAGTCCGTAGTAGATGGATAAGGTTGGATACCTTATCCTAGTGACACTACGAGTATGACCTGCTTTGTAGATGTTACAATTGTTGTAAAGTGCTACAAATGATCTGATCTTGATCATTCATATGGAGACATGTGAGCAGGGATATTCTATATAAAGAAGTTTGTATAAGACCAGACCATGAAACGTTTAGTCTCATTATATAATGTCATTCATAATACAGACTTACATTTCACCAGGATGACCATAGGTAACATGACTTGAATCCTGAATGAGTTATGAACTTCTACCTATGAAGGCAATTCTCTGATTTGTATGGGTGGGAGTTGCCAGATTGCTGACTCAATAAGCCTACCATTTTAGGGATTCATCTGATTGGGGAGCTGGTAACATAGCTACACAAGAAGGAATTCACTCCTTTCCTAACGTTGGGGTAAGTAGATAAATTATTCCCTTAAGGTCTGATTTTGAGGCTTGAACAATGTGATACCACACCCTCTCCTGGCCCAAGAGCGGTTTAGTTATAGTTGAACTATGATTTACTGTTCATTAGAGGGATCAGTGGTACTTAAGAAGTCATATGTAACTACATGGGCAAAACGGTCATTTTAGCCTAACTGTACTTACGAGCAACTTGTGAAAGGTCATCGTACTATTGACTGGTAGGACACAGAAATATATCTGTAGTGGGATGAGTGCAACTGTTGGTCTTTAGTAGAGTGTCCGACAGTTAACGGATAGTGAATAATTTAATTAAAGAGTTTAATTAGTTGTTCATGTTCCGGAGCTTCAACTACAGGTCCATGATGTCCCCTCGATAGTTCAATGGGAATAAATGAGAATTAGTTTTTGATTAATTTGAATTGTTCAAATTAATTGAGGAAATTAATTATATATGATATAATTATTTTTAATTTTAATTATATATGATATAATTACTATAATGTATTTGGTACATTATAATATAAAATATTTTTTAGAGGAAATAAATATTTGAATATGATTCAAATATTAATTATATGAATTAGATTCATATAATTAAATTTAATATAAATGAGATTTATATTGAAAGCCATGGTAGGAGAGAATTGAAATTATAGGTTATTTTGTATTTGAAACAATATAAAAACTATAGGTTATATGTTATATTTGATATAACATATAGTTTAATATATATATATATTATATGATAAGGTAGTTATCATATATATATATATATATAATAAATTTTTTATTAAATAAATTTATTTATTTAGAAAGACTAATTATGGAAGGGAGTTGTAACTCCCTTTCCTCCTTTTGCTCTCTCAGACATGTGAATGGGAAGTGTGTGAAAACAGAGAAAATAATAGAGTTTTTTTTTTTCTCTCTACAGAAAAAAGGTTTTGAGAGTTTTATCATCTTCCTCCTTCTCTTTTCTCTATCAATTTCCCACTCTTCCAAAAAAGTTAGAGCACACAAACTCCTGGGTTCTCATCCAGAGAATACGGAGGTAGCCATCATGGTGGTGTTCGTCGATTAAAAGGATTCAATTGAAGAATTGTTCTTCAAAAGTATGGGTTCTGAACCCTAATTTTATTTTTATGTATTTTTTCAAGCATGCTATAATTCTGAATTAAATGCATAATTTTCTGTTGTTCTCTGTAAAATTATGTGTTATGTTAATTTTGAGAATTTGGGACAATCTCCACTTTCGCTGAAGGACCTCTAACAGGGTTCCTTCAACCTCCTCGACATTGGAGGCAATAAACTTCTCTAACCGTAACTGTTAGAGGGAATATGCCAGTTTGTAATTCTTGTGGGAGATGTCACTAGGGGTGTTGCTTTGTAGGTAGTGAGGTATGTTTTCGTTGTAGGTAGGAATGGCATACAACTAATGGGTACCCCAAAAGAAGTGCATTTGATGATAGGGGCCAACACAAGAGTCTGTATCAGGGTGTTCTAATAAATTGAAGTAAGAACATGCCTAAATGTATACTACAACTTGACAAGAAGCTGATAGTCGGTGATAGATATGCTTCCAATCTTGGGACACTATATATTAGTACTGTTTGACTCCGGCTCATCTCACTCGTTTATATCTATGTTTGTAATGCATGCTATGTTAGAATTAGAGTCTTTACATTATGTCTTATGAGTTTCTACTCCATTTGGAGAAATTATATTAGCAAATAAAAAGATAAAAACATGTCAGATTAAAATAGCAAATCATACGCTAGATGTGAGCTTAATAGTCTTGGACATGCATGATTTTGATGTAATATTGGGCATAGATTGGTTGGCTGCTAACTATGCCAGTATAGACTGCTCCCACAAGGAGTGATTTTTAACCCTCCTATGGAAGCTAGCTTTAAGTTTAAAGGGGTGGGACCATGGTCTTGCCCAAAGTAATTTCAGTTATGAAAGCCAATAAGTTGCTTAACCATGGTACCTAGAGTATCTTGGCCAATGTGGTTGATACGAGAGAAACTGAGGTCGCCTTGACTTCAGAGCCAATGGCAAGAGATTATCTAGATATTTTTTCAGAGGATCTCCTGGGTTTGTCATTGTATTGGGAGATAGATTTTTTCGTCCAGTTGGAGCCAGTGTAAGAACCCAATTGATTTTCCTTTGGTGATGGAAAATTTAATTTAGATAACAAGGGTATAATGGTTTATTTTAATAAAAAATAAAAAATAAAAAATAATAATAATATTACAAAATAAATAATTAGACTTTGAAGGAAAAAATATTAAATAAATGAAATACTAATTAAAGGGAAAATTTAAGGTTGAAATTTTGGGTTGTGAAGGTTATTTGACATGTGTAATGGTGGCTTGGGTATATTATGTGGGGATGTGGCCATTAAAATTTTCTTTTTAAGAAATTATATCTCAAGCTTGAAGTGAAAAGAAAAGGAGGCAAAGCTTGTAATGAAAATCGTGGATACAAAGGAATTGGGTAGGAGATTGTTGAAGAAATTGAAGAGATATGTGGGAGATAAGCTCAAATCTTGGACAAACTGAGATCTGAACAACTTACGATCCGAATTTTACACTCCAGAAGTTTGATGAGCTATTTATTTAATAAAATATTTTACTATCCAAGTAGTATTATGAAGTTTCATGAAAAACCATTATATATGATCTCAAACAAGTACTATGTGTTTTATTAATTATGGTATAATTTTTTATGTGATTTTCCTGATTCTGAATATAAGGCTTATTCCGTATATGTTAGAAATGTTTTACGTGCACGTATGACCATGTTTCTCTGGTATTTACTTTGAGTTTACTCAATGAATAGTATGACCACATTTAATCTGCTATGCATCTTGAGCTTGCTTGATGTGTAGTATGACCATATTTCTCTAATATGTATGTCAAGTTCTTCTGTATATAGTATATATTTGAGTACTAATTCTAGTGGCAAGCTTTGTTATTCATGTTTATGTTCTCAACAACAATTACTCATGTTTATTTCTCTATAGTTGATTTATGAAAATTATGTTGTTATTGTTGAGGTTTATGCCCTAAATCTCGTAGGGTCCTATAGTTTGTAAACCTTGTATGAACAAACTCTTATATGATTAATAATATATGATATTTTTATACACTTTGTCTATAAAATATATGATATTTTAGTTGCATTAACCACAAACCAATAAACTAACATCTAAGTTTATCGTTGTAACTTAAACACGTATATGGAGACATGCAGGTGGATCATGTTTAAATGATAACCTAAATAGTCTGTAGTATATAGATAAGGCTGGGTACCTTATCCTGGTGACACTACGAGTATGACTCACTTTATAGGTGTCACAAATATTCTAAAGTGCTACAAATGATATGATCCTGATCATTCATGTATTAGACATGCGAGAGAGGATATTTTATACAAAGGAGTTTGTATAAGACCGAACCATGACATGTTTGTCTCATTATATAACACCATTCATAATAGAGACTTTCATTTCACAAGGATGACCATAGGTAACATGACCTTAATCCTGAGTGAATTATGAACTTTTGCCTATGAGGGCGGTCCTTTGATTTGTATGGGTGAGAGTGGCCAGATCGCCAACTCAACAAGCCTACCATTTTGGGGATTCGTCTGATTGGGGAGCTGGGAACATAACTACACAAGATGGAATTCATTTCTTCTCCGAAACAGCGGTAAGTAGATAAATTTCTCCTTTAAGGGCTGATTCAAGGTCTTAAACAATGTGGCGCTACATTTTCTCCCGGCCCGAGAGGGGTTTAGTCATAGTAGGACTATGATCTATTGTTCATTAGAAGAATCAGTGGTACTTAAGAAGTTAGATGTAAATACAGGGGCAAAATGGTAATTTGGCCCAGCTGTACTGACGAGCAATTTGTGAAGGGTCATCATGCTGTTGATTGGTTATATCCAATGGACATAACAATATATCTGTAGTGCAAAGAGTGCAGCTGTCGGTCTTTAGTGGAGTGCCGACAGTTAACAGATGGTTGATAATGTAATTAAAGAGTTTAATTAATTATTCATGTATCATTGGAGCTTCAAGTTACAGGTACATAAGGTCCCCTTGGTAGCTCAAAAGGATTTTGTTGAGAATAAGTTTTTGGGTTAATTTGAATTGTTCAAATTAATAAGAGGGAATTTAATTATATATGATATAATTAAATTGATTCAATTATGTATGATATAATTGTCATAATGTATTTGATACATTGTTATTGGATTGGAGGAAATAAATATTTGAATAAGATTCAAATAGTTATTAAATTTAATTTAAATATGATTTATATTAAATACCATAAAATGGAGAAAATGAACTATAGTTTATATTGTATATGATACAATATTAAAACTATAGATTATGTGTTATATTTGATATAACATATAGTTTAATGTAAATAAGATATGATAAGTTGGTTATCATATTTATTTGTATTAGTTTGATCTTTTTGGATAATTATTTCCTTTTTCTCTTCAACTATCTTAATGGGTGGTTAATTAGTTTTTGTGGCAATTGGAATAAAATGAAAAATTGTTTTTCTTTTCTTACACACGAAATAGACTCATGTTGAAACACTACACAATTGTGGCATTTGTTATACGATAGTCAGAACAGAATCATTATGTGACCTTCCTCAATCTCCTTCCTCTTCCAAAATCAAATTCGCTCCTTACCAAAATAGTCAGAGCCCACAACTCATGGACTCTCATCTGAGTATACTGAAGGTTCCTGGTAGTTGTGTCTCGTTTTGGTTCGTGAAGTTATTGAAGAAATTCTTCAAGGTTGCTGAGTTTGTGGTTTGTGATGGTTCGAGGGGTTTACGCAAAGAAATGTTCTTCAAAGGTATAATCTCATGAACTCTTTTTCTTTCAAAAAGCATGCTATAATTTATTTAAGAATGCATATGTTGAATGTTCACTGTAAAAGTGTTTTTCAATCAAAATGGAATTTGGACGATCCGCTTCCGCTCAAGGATATTTTTAAAACGAGTTCCTTCAATTGGTATCAGAGCCAGGTTGGCGTTCTGATTCCAAATTCCATTTCTATATATAAATCATTTACAGTAGAGGTGGGTTTTAAATTATGCATTGTGTTTAAATATTAAATGTATGTGGATGGTTGTTGATGGATGTTTTGAGGTAGTAATATCTGTTTTTGGCTTTCTGTTTGAATTTCAAAAGTTAATTTGTAAGGTCCTCTGTGTTTTTGGGCATTAAACTTGCAATCGAGTTTGTATTCGTTTAGTTTTGAGTCGTTCGTGAAGCTTCGGAAGAAGGGTTGCATTTCGTTTCAATGGAGAAGATGAAACGAATGTTGGCCACATCGTGTAGCTAGAGCTAAACGATCGTTTAGACTTTGTTATGCGTTCGTGTAGATCTTACTACACGATCGTGTAGCATTGCTAAACGATTTCATAGCTAATGCTACACGATCGTGTAGAGTTTGGTACACGATCATGTTGGTTAGTTGCATGATCGCGTAGGTGCTTGATGGGTAGACGATCACGTGGTATATGATACTTGATGCAAGACATGCATACTAAACGATCGTGTAGACTATCATGCTCATCGCATAGTCAGTAGCTACACAATCGCATAGTATACGATACTCGATGCTCGCTACATGATCGTGTAGACTATCATGCTCTTCACATAGTTAATAGCTACACGATCGCATGGTATGCGATACTCGATGCACGTTGCACAGTCTCGTAGACTTTCATGCTCATTGCATAGTCAAAAGCTACGTGATCTTCTATACACGATCGTTTATACTCGATGCCTCGTTATTCAACGATCAGGCATTTGCTACACGATCAAGTTGTAAGGGTTCTTGTTGAAGCGGTTCGAGGTGAACGGTTCAAGACCCGGTTCACTTGTTCTGAACCGGTGGACTCAACTTTTGTAATAGTTTAGCCATTTATTTCTGTTTTTTGAGATTATTTATCCCAGTCCATCAACTTTAATTAAATATGCATGTGATGTATGTTTATTTTATATGCCATAATGTGTGTCATATAGTTTTAAAACCCACCATATGTTATGCATTTTTTTTCATGCATCATTTTATATTATAAGTGTTATAATATATTAATATGCATGATTTAAATTACATAAAGCACGCTCATGCATCATATAATATAAGAGTTATAGTATATGTATGCATGCATTATAGTATATCCATGCATTATTTATATTATAAATATTATAATATAAGGTTGAATGTTTGTATGGAAAGTATGCTATAGCTTAGTCCATTACTTAGCTATATAAAAGTTATATACTAGTAATGAATGAACATTACATGAAGCATGACACTACCTTAGGTTAATTTATAATTGTTATAAATAACTTATGTATGTCTAGCTTGCAATGTTGGTTGGTTTTAATTATTTCATTTATTATAAGTGTTATAATAAATGAATTTAGAATTCAAATCAATAATAAAGAGTTGCATGCAAACTTTAGGCTTTAATCATTTTTTAAAAATATTTTAAACTTTGATTGAGATAGACCTAAGATCACGTTTTTAATAAGATTAGAAATCTAAGTTTAATCTTTTAAATCGGTTTAGTAGGACTAAATTCATTCCTAATAAAAGATTAAATACGTGACAAACGTATCTATAAGGAATCTTTCATCTAAGGCTGGTTCTGGCTAGGCTAGGGTACTTAAGTCGATGGAAACAACGCACTCCTACCTGGAAACCTACCTGAAAAGATGAATTAGATAGATTTATTACATGCATGCAATTTTGATGAAAGTTTGTTAAAGAGTTTAATAAGACTTGAATCAAAATTGTTTAATCATCAAAAGCAAGTTTTGTATTTTAGCAAATTAAGCAAATCACTTAGTTAAAATCAATAGCAGGATTTTCTAAGTTAATGAACCCTAGGTAGAAAATTTAGTGGGAGGAAAATGGAGTACATGATACTTCACTTTAATCTCTACACGTTTTCCCCTAAAAGTTCACACTGTGAGATCTATCCTTGGTCTTAAGGCATCATAGTTGTCCCCCTACAGGTGGCATTTGGGTAGGCTAATACCAAGGTGAATGGAAAGAGTGTTCATAGTAAGTGAGAGCAGGATGTGTGACAACATATCCCTCGGTCTCTCTCCCCCTAAAGTATGACAGTTTTGCATAACTCTTTATTTGATCTCCAGAAAAGGACAATGTTGCTTTAGTCTCTTGTTTTAATTAGATTTTTCCCTAAGGTTGGCTCATTAGGGCAAGACTCTAGGACCTAAAATGAAAGGTTACACTTACACAGAATTGTTAAGGACGTTAATAAATTTTGTGAATGAACTCTTATTCAAGAGAACCTCTGAGCGGAAGCAAGATCGTTCCAAACCATTGTGAAAGAATAAAGCATTTACAAACATACAAGAATAGTTATGCATCATCGAGTAAATTACAACATCCTTTCAACTAAAAAACAAAGGAAATCGAGTGACATACCTTTGAAGAACTCTTCTTCAAGTACTCCCTCGATCTACACTAGTCAGGCGTCCCAGTAAACTCGATCATCGGTATGAATGCGACGAACAACCAGTGCAATTTCACGAACTGTCTGATCCTCGAACCTAATCGAGTAAGACTCGATCCTCGACCCTCGACCCTCGAACAACTCGACATTACCACTCGGTTGCCTTGGTATTCTCAGTGTGAGAATCTAGGAGGTGTGGGCTCTGTGTGAATTTGGTAGAGGGAAGAAGGAAGTATAAGATCGAGTTAAACGATCGAGTAAGTTGGAGAAAGGCTTAAGTCTATCGTATAGACTGGATACTCGATCGTTTAGTAAATGAGAAGTTGTTGTCTAGTAAACTCGTTCTCGTTCACTCTCTCAAAGGGCTAACGTATAGCTCTTTCTTTCACTCGAAAAAATGTTAATCGATTTTGAAAAAATGAAAAACTTTTTTCACTTTTATTCTTCAGTTATTAAAACTGATAATAACTTCCCATTTCACGGTTAAAGGAGAGAATAACCAACCAAAACAATTATCTTTATTATAAATAAATATAATAACTAATTTATCATATTATATTTATAACCTATAGTTTTAATATCACATTATGTAATATTTAAACTATAGTTATTTTGTCCTTTATTTAATAGAATTCATATTTATATTAATTCCTCCAATTAATGTATCTAATACACCAAATCAATTATATCACATATAATTTAATTAATTTAATTATATCATACATAATCAAATTCTCTCTTGTTAATTTGACCACTTCAAACTAACCTAAAAACTAATTCTCAATTTGAATCCATTGAGCTATCAAGGGAACCTTATGGACCTGTAGCTTGAAGCTTCAACGGTACGTGAATAATTGACTAAACTCTTTAATCACGATATCCACAATCTATTAACTGTCGGGCATTCCAATAAAGACCAACAACTGCACTCTTTGCACTACAGATATATTTCTATGTCCATTGGATATAACCAATCAACAGTACGATGATCATTCACAAATCGCTCGTAAGTACAGTTGGGCCAATTTACCGTTTCGCCCCCATAGTTACATCCAACTCCTTATGTACCACTAATTCCTCTAATGAACAATACAACATAGTCTTACTATGAGGGAACACTTCTTGGGCCATGAGAAAATGTGGTGCCACATTGTTCAAGCCTCAGAATCACCTGTTAAGGGAGAAATATATCTATTTACCCCTACTTCGGGGAAGAAGTGAACTCCATCTTGTGTAACTAAGTTCCCAACTCTCCAATCAGATGAATCCCCAAAGTGGTAGGTTTAAGTCGGCGATCTGGTCACTCGCACCAATGCAAATCAAAGGACCGCCCTCATAGGCAGGAATTCACAACTCACTTAGGATTAAGGTCATGTTACCTATGGTCATCCTAGTGAAATGAAAGTCTCTGTCATGAACAACGTTATATAACAAGACAAAACATTTCGTGCTCTGGTCTTATACAAAATCCTTGTATAGGATACCCCTGCTCATATGGCTCCACATGAACGATCAGGATTTTACAACACTTGTAACATCTACAAAATGGGTCGTATCCGTAGTGTCACCAAGATAAGGTTTCCCTCATTTATCCATATACTACAGACCATTTAGGTTATCACTTAAGGCATGATCCACTTGTATGTCTCTACATACATGCTTAAGTTACAATGATAACTAGGGATCTTAGTTTATTAAAATTGGTGAGTTGACTCTTAGAGTCAATACTGGTGAGGCCGTTTCAGCTGTTGCTGTAGGCTGGCTTAAGTTATTTTTGGACAAGAAACAGTATCTTTTATTGGATAATGTTTATGTGTTCCTCATAGCAAGAGGAACTTAATTTCAGTTTCTTGTTTGATTCAACAAAATTATTCCATCTCATTTTTCTGAGAATAAAGTGTTTATTTTTAAGAACGGTATGGAGATAGGTTTTGGGTCAATGGAAAATAACTTGTATGTACTAAGACTGTTAGTCATAAAAGCCTTGCTTAATACTAAAATGTTCAAAATAGTAACAACTGTAAAATGACCAAGAGTTTCTCCTAAAGAAATTATCCATCTTTGGCATCTAAGGTTAGGTCACATCAATCTCAATAGGATTGAGAAGTTGGTGAAAAGTGGACTTCTAAATGGTCTAGAAGAAAACTCTTTGCCAGTACGTGAATTTTGCCTTAAAGCCAAAATGACCAAACGACCTTGTACTAGAAAAGGTTATAGAGCCAAGGAAATATTGGAGCTTATACATTCAGACCTATGTGGTTCGATGAGTGTAAGAGCACGGGGTGGGTATGAATATTTCATGTCTTTCATAGATGATTATTCTAGATTTGGGTATCCATACCTAATGCAACATAAGTTTGAAGCTCTTGAAAAGTTCAAGGAGTATAAGACTGAAGTTGAAAACTTGTTATGTAAAAAGATAAAAATACTACGACCTAATCGTGGTGGAGGGTACATGGACTTATAATTCCAGAACTATATGATAGAACATGGAATCACGTTTCAACTCTCAGTTCCAGGTACACCTCAACAGAATGGTGTATCAGAAAGAAGAAACAGAACCCTATTGGACAAGGTTCATTCTATGATGAGTTATGCTCATCTTTTAGACTCGTTTTAGAGATATGCAGTAGAGACTTCACTTTACATTTTGAATAATGTTCCCTCAAAGAGTGTTTCTGAAAAACCTTTTAAGTTATGGAGAGGTCGTAAAGGTAGTTTAAGTCACTTCAGAATTTGGGGATGTCCAGCCCATGTGCTTGTGGCTAACCTTAAAAAGTAGAAACTTCATTTGAAAGTATGTCTATTTATAGGTTACCCCAAAGAAACGAGAGGTGGATACTTCTACGATCCATGTGAAAATAAAGTGTTTGTATCATAATGCTTCATTCTTGGAAAAAGACCACATAAGGAATCATAAGCCACAAAGTAAACTTGTTTAAAATGAAATTTCTAATAAGACGGCTGAGACTTTAACAAGAGTTGTTGAATAGGCTGATAGATCAACAAGAGTTATTGATGTCAGTTCATCTAGTCAACCATCTCAAGAGTTGAGATTGCCTCGACATAGTGGGAGGGTTGTGAACCCACATGTACGCTACATGGGTTTAGCAGAAGCCCAAAACATCATATCTGATGACGGAGTTGAGGATCCATTGTCTTATAAGCAAGTGATGGAAGATGTTGACAAAGATGAATGGATAAAAGCCATGAATCAAGAAATGAAGTCTATGTACTTCAATTATGTCTGGGAGCTTGTAGATCAACTTGATGGGGTAAAACCTATAGGTTGTACATGGATCTACAAGAGGAAAAGAGGTGAAAATAGGTGCAGATGGAAAGGTACAAATCTTTAAGGCCAGACTTGTGGCAAAGGGTTATACCGAGTTTGAGGGAGTGGACTATGAAGAAAATTTCTCACCTGTTGTCATGTTAAAGTCTATACGGATTCTCCTGTCCATAGTCACATATTATGACTATGAGATATGGAAAATGGATATTAAGACTGCATTTTTGAATGGTAATCTTGAGGATACCATCTACATGGTTCAACCAGAAGGATTCATTGAACAAGATCAAGAGCAAAAGGTTTGCAAGCTTAATCGGTCCATTTATGGACTGAAACAAGCATCTAGATCTTGGAATATAAGATTTGATACTGCAATCAAATCTTATGGCTTTGATCAGAATTTTGATGAGCCTTATATTTACAAGAAAATCATCAACAACTCAGTAACTTTCCTTGTGCTGTATGTGGATGATATCCTACTCATTGGAAATGATGTAGGTTTTCTGTCTGACGTTAAAAAATGGCTAGCCGCCCAATTCCAAATGAAAGATTTGGGAGAGCCGCAGTTTATTCTAGGGATCCAGATCATAAGGGATCGTCAGAACAAAAGGTTGGTTTTGTCTCAGACATCGTACATTGACAAGATACTTGTCAGATATTCGATGTAGAACTCTAAGAAGGGTTTATTACCTTTCAGGCATGGAATTGTTTTGTCTAAGAAATAATCTCCTAAGACACCTCGAGAGGTTGAGGAAATGAGACAGATTCCCTATGCATCGGCTGTTGGTAGCCTTATGTATGCAATGTAGTATGACGAAGCATTAAGCAAAGATGTGTTGCAGACTCCACTATGGAAATCGAATATGTAGCTGCTAAAGAGACTATTTGGCTTAAGAAGTTCCGTACTGATTTGGAAGTTGTTCCAAATATATCTTTGCCGATCACACTTTATTGTGATAACAATGGTGCTGTGGCAAATTCTAAGGAACCTCAGAGTCACCAAAGAGGCAAGTACACAGAACAGAAATATCATTTGATCCAAGAGATTGTGCATCGCGGTGATTTGATTGTCACGAAGATCGCAATCGTATCGGAGCACAACATTGCTGATCCGTTTACAAAGGCTCTCACGGCTACAGTGTTCGAGAGTCATCTAAAGAGTCTGGGTCTACGGGATATGCGGCACCTTGTTTAGGGCAAGTGGGAGATGTTACTGGGGTATAGTGTATGTCCTAGTTTAATGTATTTTTGTACTATCTTTGTATTGTACATTAGTCTCCATAGGCTTTAAGACAAGTGGGAGATTGTTGGGAATGGTGTCCTAAATCTCCTTATAGTCTCGTAGTTTTAAACTCTGTATAAACATATTGTTATTAATTAAATAAGTGTTATTATAAGCATTTACTCAATCCAATAAACTAAGATCCGAGGTTATTTTATATAAATTTAAACAAGTATGTAAAGACATACAGGTGGATCTTGTTTAAATTAATAACCTAAATGGTCTGTAGTAGATGGATAAGGTTGGGTACCTTATCCTGGTGACACTACGAATACGACCTGTTTTGTAGCTGTTACAAGTGTTGTAAAGTACTACAAATGATCTGATCCTGATCATTCATGTGGAGACATACGAGCGAAGGTACCCTATACAAAGATTTTATATAAGACCGGATCACGAAATGACTAGTCTCTTTATATAACATAATAGATAATAGAGACTTACATTTCACTATGATGACCAAAAGTGACATGACTTGAATTCTGAGTGAGTTGGGAACTCCTAGTCATGAAGACAATCCTTTGATGTGTAAGGGATAGAATGGCCATATTGTAACTCAACAAGCCTAACATATTGAGGATTTGTCTGATAGGAGAGGTGGGAACTCAATTTTACAAGACGAAATTCACTCCTTCCTCGATGCAAGGGTAAGTAGATAAATTTCTCCCTTAAGAGCTGATTCCAGGTCTTAAACATAGTGGCCACACCCTCTCTTGGGAAGAGAGGGCTCAGTTATAGTGGGACTATGACTTATTGTTCATTAGAGGAATCAGTGGTACTTAAGGAGTTAGATGTAACTACAGGGGCAAAACGATAAATTGGCCCAGTTGTACTTACGAGCAATTTGTGAAGGGTCATCACACTGTTGATTGGTTATATCCAATGGACACAAATATATCTGTAGTGCAAAGAGTGTAGCTGTCGGTCTTTAGTTGAGTGCTCGACAGTTAACAGATGGTGGATATCGTGATTAAAAAGTTTAGTCATTTATTCACGTACTATTGGAGCTTTAAGCTACAGGTCCATAAGGTCCCCTTGGTAGCTCAATGGATTCAAGTTGAGAATCAATTTTTGGGTTAGATTGAAATGTTCAAATTAACAACAGAGAATATGATTATATATGGTATAATTAAATTAATTCAATTATATATGATATCATTGATATGATGTATTTGATACATTATTATTTGATTGGAGGAATTAATATAAATATTATTTATGTTAAATGCCATAAAAATAGAAAAAGAACTATGGTTTATATATTGCATATGATGCAATATTAAAATTATAGGTTATAAATATAATATGATAAGTTAGTTATTGTATTTATTTATAATTTATTAATTATATGATAATTAATATTTCTTTTTCTCAATAACCGACTTGAGGGGGTGGTTATTCACGATTTTATGGTAACTGTGAGATAAAAAGGAAAAATAGTTTTTCAAATCATTCAGTCGAAATGTCTCACAGAATTAACTATCGAGTAAAAGGAGTTTTACTACACGATAGTTTTATAGAGCCTAAACAATCGAGCGTCGAGTTACTATACGATAGTACTCGTTTCTGTGCCATCAAGTATCAAGTCTATACGATAGACTTCTTCCTTTATACGATTGTTCATTGCATACTCGATCGTCTACTCAATCGTTTATCTCATCCTTCCCTCTATCCAAAATCATACAAAGCTTATAGCTCCTGAATTCTCACACCGAGAATACCAAGGTAGTCTTGTGGTGGTGTCGAGTTCTGTTTGAGGATCGGGGATCGAGTTTTACTCACTAGTGATCAAGGATCTTCCAGTTGATTGTTGCGTTCGTGCAGTTTGGACGCGTTGGTGACCAATCGAGGGAAATACGTGAAGAAAGATTTCTTCGAAGGTATTGTCACTCGATCCTTTGTATTTAATTTAAGAAGCATGTTGTAATTTAGTCTTTAATGCATAATCTGTTTGGAATGATTTTAAATGTTTGAGTTCTTTCATAATGGAGTTTGGAACGATCTGCTTTCGCTCACTGGTTCTCTAGATTTAGAGTTCCTTTAAAAATAGCATCACTACAAGAAGGAATTGAGGAACTAAAAAATGGATAAGAAGAGATTAAGAAGGACATGCATGAAAAACATAAGGAGATTCTTGATATATTGGGCCACATAAAAGAAGCCATCAGTGATCAACTTCCATAAAAAGGAAAAGGTAGTGAAAAGCAATCTCAAGAATTTTTTGAGAAGAACAAAACGCCATAATCTAGTTTGGAACTTTTAGATGCAAGTTTGGAACTTATAGATGTTGGAGGCAAAAAGTTAATTTATTTTTTTGTATAAAGAAGTACAATAACATAAATGGTATATGCATGCAGACTGAAGCTAAAACGGCTAAGGAGAATGAGGCTCAAGAATAGGGTGCTCAAGAAATTGAGGACAAAGAGGCTAAAGAGAATGACCAGTAGAAACAATTGCAAGATTAAGAGAAAGATCTTGAAGATGAAAAGAAAGATCAGAATAAAAAAAGGATAAAGATAAAAAAGAGGAAGAGAACGTAGATAAAGAACATATGACCAAAAAGAAGGTAAGTATTGGTCGATTGATGTTTTTAAGTGTAGGATTAACCTGCTATCAATGATATCTGACATCACTGATAACATACTATCATTGATAGCATCTATCGGTGATAGTATAAATGATGGGAAGCTTTATTTACTTTACTGATAACATATTCATAGATGTCATGTTATTTTTTATTCTGTGATTTTAGGTTGTTAAAAAGGCTCTTAAAAAGAGTCCAAAAAAATATATAGACCAAAGATTGCAATTGAAAATATAGAGGAGCTTATTATGGAGAAGAGACTAAAAAGACGAGCAAAACCAACCAAGAAAATTTTAGAGAATGCAAAAAATCTATTAAAAAAAAAAAAGACAAAATGAAGGTCACGACAAACATGTCTCCCAAGGTGTCTTCCAAAGTGTCTCTAAGCAAAGCTACAAGACATTCTCCAAGGTGGAAGGATGATGCTCCAATCTTTGATATCACAATGTCAAAACTTTGATTCTTATTTCTTTGACAACAGATAGATTTTTGTTTTTGTGACAATGATTGCTATTTTTGTGACAATAGATAGACTTTGCTTCTTATTCCTTTGACAATAGATTGACTTTATGTTTATGATTTTCTAGGAAATTAGATTGTTATTTTGCAAGATATTTTTAATTTCAAAATGCATATGATCTTCCAGAAATGAGATTGATACAGTTACAACTTTCAATTTATTTCAGTGTTCTTCAACAGGTTGTTCGGTTGTTCAAAATTTAAACACAACTACATAGCTTCTATCATTGATAGCATGGTAGATTGTTATTTTGCAAGATATTTTTAATTTCAAAATGCATATGAATCTTCCAGAAATGAGATTGATATAGTTACAACTTTCAATTTATTTCAGTGTTCTTCAACAGGTTGTTCGGTTGTTCAAACTTTAAATACAACTACATAGCTTCTATCACTGATAGCATGGTATCAACAATAGACATGCTATCAATGATAGAAGCTATCACTGATAGCTTTTCTTTATCACTAATGCCAAAATGATTATCTTTTAGTATAGTTACTTTTGTTGAAATAATTTCTTGGTAAGAGAATACTTTTATTTCATTTAGATATTCAGATAGTTAAAGTGGATGAAATAAATTCTTCACTTCAAAAGTTAAACACTTGAGATGAGTGATAGAAGATATCAGTGACAACATGATATCAATGATAGAAGCTATCACTGATAGCTTGATTTCAATGACAGAAGCTATCACTGATATATATCAGTATAGAGAAATATCACAAGTTTCTTTCTTTCATGTGGCTAGAGCAAGATAAAAGCATCATATTGGCTAAAGAATATAGACATATCAACAACAAAGTCTGTTTCACTAGCTATCATTGATAAATTGACAAAACATAAGTAAGAAAATAAGTCGTCTCACTATATAATGCATAAATTGATGATAAACATCATTAACAAGTTGTCTCACTATCTAATAGATAAATTGATGATAAACATCAGTAACAAGCCATCTAACTATCATTGATAAATTGATGACAAACATCAGTAACAAAATAAGCTTCTTCATCAAGAAACTGGCGAAAATTTGCATCTCCTACAATTATGGCCACGCCGATGGCATTGACCGTAGTTTGAGCTACTTTTCTTCAACAATTGACAATAGTCTCGTAGTTTGTAAACTTTGAACACATTGTTACGAATAAAATAAGAGTTTTTTTATTTGCATTTACTCCTATCTAATAAACAAAGATCTATGGTTATTGTATGTAAACTTAAGTATGTATATGAGATATACTAGTGGATCATGCCTTAGAAATAACCTAAAAGGTCTGTAGTATAAGGATTAAGAAGGGATACCTTATCCTGGTGACACTAGGATACGACCTATTTTGTAGAGGTTTACAAGTGTTGTGAACTACTACATATGGTCTGATCCTGACCATTCATGTGGAGACATGCGAGTGGAGGTGTCCTATACAAAGAGCTTGTATAAGACCGGACAATGAGATGATTAGTCTCTTTATATAACGCCATTAATACTTGAGACTTACATCTCACCTAAACGACTATTGGTGATATGACCTTAATCCTGAGTGTTTTGGGAACTCCTGCCTTTGAGGGCAGTCCTTTGATTAGTATGGGTGAGAGTGGCCAGATTGCCAACTCAACAAGCATACGTTTTTAGGGATTTGTCTGATTGGGGAGCTGGGAACTCAATTACATAAGACAAAATTCACTCCTTCCTCGAAGCAGGGGTAAGTAGATAAATTGCTCTCTTAAGGACTGATTTCGGGTCTTGAACATAGTGGCCACATCGAAGAGAGGACTCAGTCATAGTAGGACTATGACTTATGTTCATTAAAAGAATCAATGGTACTTAAGGAGTTAGATGTAACTATAGGGGCAAAACGATCTGTAGTGAGGAGAGTGCAGTTGTTGGTCGTTAGCGGAGTGTCTAACAGTTAACGGATGGTAGATCCCGTGACTAAAGAGTTTAGTCAGTTATTCACGTACTGTGGAGCTTCAAGCTACAGATCCATAAGGCCCCCTTAGTAGCTCAATGGATTCAAGTTGAGAATCAAATAGAGGATTAATGTAAATATGATTTACATTAAGTACCATAAAAATAGAAAAAGAACTATGGTTTATATGTTTCATGAGATGAAATATTAAAACCATAGGTTATAAATATAATATGATAAGTTGGTTATCATATTTATTTATAATAATATTAATTATTTGATAATTAAATCTTTTTCTCTAATAACCAATTAAGTGAGAGGTTATTGGTAGTTTTATGGTAACTGTGAGATAAAAGGAAAAATGTTTTCATAATTTTAGAGAGTTACTTAATTCGGAAAGCTACTCATGGAGAAGGCTATCAAGTGAAAATGTTTCACTATGCGATAGCTTTAGAGAGACTAAACGATCGTGAAGTTTGACTATACGATAGTTCATCAACTGATCGTAGCTAAACGATCACGTGGCATTGTCTATACGATAGGCTACCATTTACTACACGATCGAGCACATCTTCTATATGATAGACGCTTCCTATCTCCCGCTTGCTCGATATTCTACTCGATCTTTGTCCTCCAGTCTCTTCCTTAAGCCAAGTTCATACAGAGCCCACAACTCCTGGATTCTCACACCGAGAATACCAAGGTAACCATTGTGGTGGTGTTCTCACTCAGCTCGATTGTGTTCGATGAGCTTTTGGCTGTTCGTGTTGATTATGTGGTTTCTTTGTTGGTCATGTTGTGCACCGGTCGTTGCGTTCGTGTTGCTGTTTTGTGGAAGCTTGTAGATTGATCAAGGGAGTTTGAAGAACATTTCTTCAAAAGTATGCATACTTTATCCCTTGACACTCTTAGTAAGCATGCTGTAATTTCTTGTTGTGCATGACCTATTTGTTTCCGTTCTTGTATTGTAATTGTTGATGTTCAATTTCGAATTGAATTTGGATCGATCCTTTCGCTGCTCATGGAAATCCTCATGCTCAATTTTCTTCAATTGGTATCAGAGCTAGGTTGTTCTGATATTCCAAATTTCACTTCTGTTTTGAACTTCTTTTACAGTCATGGTGGGTTTTAAGGTTTCTACTTTGCGTTTAAGTGTTAAATGCATTTTTGGATGGATGTTGATGAATGTTTACAAGTTAATTGCCTCTGTTTAAAGCTTTCTTAAAGTTTATAAAGTGTTAATTTGTAAGGACCCCTGCGTCCTTAGGCATAATTAACATGCAATTAAGTCTGTAATTCAAAGTGTTTGAGTTTGTTGAGTTGTCTGTGATGAAGTTTTGAAGCATGGAGATGCGTTTCTCGTCGAGGAAGAAGACCAAAGGTTGGTCCAAAAGTGTAGCCTCAGGTAAATGATTGTTGGGATATGACTAAACGATCGTATAGAAAAGTTCTACGCGATGTGTAGTATTTACTAAACGATCGGGTAAAGCGTTTACTCTATCGCGTAGCGTTGGTTGCTCAATCGCGTGGACGCTGGAGGTAAACGATTTCGTAGAGAACATTTGATGCTCATCGTTTAATAAAAGGCGCGCGCATTAAAT
This sequence comes from Benincasa hispida, assembly GCF_009727055.1. Taxonomy (NCBI): domain Eukaryota; kingdom Viridiplantae; phylum Streptophyta; class Magnoliopsida; order Cucurbitales; family Cucurbitaceae; genus Benincasa; species Benincasa hispida. The sequence goes on from NC_052351.1 coordinate 17,513,197, forward strand.
GATCATGTAGTTAGCATGCTTTATCGCATAGTCATTGACTACACAATCACCCATTATGTGATACCTCACACTTGTCAGCGGTCGTTTAGACGATTGTGCTTCACCGTATCGTTGTCGTTTAGATGATCGTTTAAGGCTTGCATTGTACGTTGCGTACTACGCGATCATGTACCTTCATGCTTCATCGCATAATCAAAGGTATACAATCATTGCTAAACGATCGTTTAGCTCAGGAAGCATTAGAAAACGATTGAGGAAAGCGTTTACTTTCTCGTGTAGGCGATCACATGGAGTTGATACACGATCAAGGAGACGCGTTTCTTCGCCCGGACGGTTCAAGACCCGGTTTGCATGTTTGGACTGGAGACTCTTTGCTACTAGTAATAATTAGCTTTGTTTTTTAGGATTTGAGCTAATTATCTCGGTTCATCAACTTTTATTTAATATACATGAGATGTATGTTTTATATATGCTATAGTTTATGACATATAGATTTAAAACCCATCTTAGGTTATGAAATTATTCATGCATCATATATTATAAGTGTTATAATATTGTACTAGCATGATGAAATTACAAGAGAGCATGCACATGCATCATGAAATATAAGAGTTATATTTATGCATGCAGTAAGCATATTCATGCATCATCTTTATATTATAAGAGTTATAGTATAAGGGTTAATGGAAGCACGTTTGCTTGGTTCATTGCTTGGTGTATAAGTGTTATATAAAAGTAGTAATGAATGAACAATGGATGAAGCATGACACTTAGGCTTGTTTGTAAAAGTTATGAGTGCCTTGTATGTGTTTGCTTCGCATTGTGGATGGTTTTGGTTGTTTATGTTATAAGCGTTATAATGGAAATTAGAACTAAAATCAATCAGAAAGAGTTGCTTGCGAACTTAGGCGAACTCATGTTTCAAAAGGGTTTTAAAATTGGATTGAGATAGACCTAAGTCTAAGGTTCTAATGGGATTAGTAACCTAAGTTTAACCTTTTTAAATCAGTTTAATAGGATTAAATTGATTGGCATAAAAGATTAAAATTATATTAAATCTATCTATAAGGGACCTTTTATCTAAGGCGGGTTTTGTCTAGGCTGGGGTACTTGAGCTAAGCCTACCTGGAAAAGTAAATTAGATAGATTTGCTATAAGCATGCGACAGTTGATCAAAGACTTCGTTAAAGAGTTTAATGAATGATGATCAAAAGTTGTTAAACTTTCCAAGGTAAAAGTTACTCTTGGGCAAACTTAAAAAGTCACTTAGTTAAAATTCTTAGCCATGTTTTTTCTCAGTAAACTAAACCCCAGGTTATAAAATACTCAGTGGGAGGAAGAGATATATATGATATGTCAATGATTCCATTCATGTTTCTCTCTGACTGTTCATGGCGTGAGATTCATGTTTGGCCTCGTAGTGCCCTGAGAGCATCCCCCGTCTGATGGTGTTTGCATGAGTCAATATTAAGATGGACAGAGAGAGTATTTATAATAAGTGGGTGAAGGGTGTGTTCAACATGTCCTATGGTCTCCTTCATTGGTTCACACCATAAGATCATTCTTGCATTCCCTCGTGGTGCCGTGGGAGCGTCCCCCTTCGGATCGATTTTGTGCAGTTGATCAATATCAAGGTGAACTCCAGAAATGGATAGGATCACTTTAGTTTTTGCCCAAATTGGGTTTTTTCCCTTCGGATTGGCTTCTTGGGGCGAAACTCTAGGGCCTAAAATGTCAGGTCACACTTACGAGAAATTGTGAAGTAAGTTAATGATTTCTTGACCAATCAATGATGGCTAGTCGTTATAGGAGCAAAAGTTGTTATGATATTAATGGCTAGTTGAGAATGTCTTAATTCAAAGGAGGGATAAATTGACCACCCTTCGGCGCTTTTGTCCTAAACCTTTGAAGCGTCATTGCAAAACTAGATGTCACACGGGGTTCATTTCAGTTTTGCTAAACAGTATTGGATGTTATATGTTTTTCAACGAGTATTTTCTTAAAAGCTAATGTAGGTCAATGTGTTTCTTTTTCAGCAATATATTTGTTTATCCGTTAAATGTCTCTAGTTTGACCAATTTCATATAGTGGAAAGAGTCCGTTAAAACATATTTTGTGGTAAACGACCTAGAATTTGTCATGGATGAGGAGTGTCCTCAAGTCCCGACCCTTGATGCACCACAAGATGTTCGTATGGATGAAGGCTAATTCATTAGCTCAACTTCATATATTGGCTAGCATACTTGATGCGTTGGCCAAAAGGGTTGAGAACATGGTCATTGCACGAGAGATCATGGACTCGTTGCAAGAATTGTTTGAACGTCAATTTTCAATTTTCGAGCATGAAGGGATGGATGACAAAATCAGTAATGTCAATTCCCAAGATAATCTCCAGTTAGTGAAAACAAGTGTTGCTAGCTCTGATGAAGTTCATCGATGAGAAGTGTTCTCTGAAATGGAACTTGGAGCTTGTTTAGGTTCTAATACTTTTCTCATTACTCTCTAAAAGAGGAGTAAGATTAAAGACAGTAAATATGATTTATTGGTCTTGGAGATGTGTTTTGTAGAGAATGATGATTCTTCTTGGATACTTGATTCACGTACTATTAATCACGTCAGTTCTTCCTACCAAGGATTTAGTTCCTGACAAACGTTGCCACAGGGAGAGATGAATCTTCGAGTAGGTACTGGTGACGTTGTTGCAGCTGTTTTTGTGGGTAGGCTGAAGTTATTTTTTGACAAAAAATATTATCTATTACTGGATAATGTTTTTTTAGTTCCTCATATCAAGAGGAACTTAATCTCGGTTTCCTGTCTCATTGAATAAGGCTATACCGTCTTCTTTTCTGAGAATAAAGTGTTTATTTTCAAGAATGGTATAGAGATTGGTTTTGGTTCAATAGAAAATAACTTGTATGTACTAAGGCCGTTAGTCATAAAAGCCTTGCTTAATACTGAAATGTTCAGTACGGCGATAACAACTAAAAGACCAAAGGTTTCTCCTAAGGAAAACACCCATCTTTGGCATCTAAAGTTAGGTCACATCAACCTTAATAGGATTGAGCAGTTGATGAAATGTGGACTTCTAAAGAGTTTAGAAGAAAACTCCTTGCTGGTTTGTGAGTCATGCTTTGAAGGCAATATGACCAAACGACCTTTTACTAGAAAAGATTATAGAGCCAAGGAAACCTTAGAGCTTGTACATTCAGACCTCTGTGGTCCGATAAGTGTTAGGGCTCGAGGTAGGTATGAATATTTCATCTCTTTCATAGATGATTATTCAAGGTTCGAGTATCTCTACCTAATGCAACGTAAGTCTGAAGCCCTTGACAAGTTCAAGGAGTATAAGGCTGTTTGAAATTTTTTAGGTAAGAAGATAAAAACACTACAATCTGATTGTGGTGGAGAGTATATGGACCTCCAATTCCAGAACTATAAGATAGAACATGGAATTACGTCCCAACTCTCGGCCCTAGGTACACCTCAGCAGAATGGTGTATCAGAAAGTAGAAACAAAACCTTGTTGGACATGGTTCGGTCTATGATGAGTTATGCTCATCTTCCAGACTCGTTTTGGGGATTTGCAGTTGAGATTGCATGTTACATTTTGAATAACGTTCCCTCGAAAAGTGTTTCTGAGACACCTTTTGAGCTGTGGAGAGGTCGTAAAGGTAGTTTATGCCACTTCAGGATTTGGGGATGTCCAACCCACGTGCTTGTGGCTAACTGTATTTATAAGGCATCAAAAGTGAAAGGCGACTTCTCTCTCTTGGTTGTACAGATGGGACAGCTTTAATTCCTGACTGATGTGCCAGATAGTTGTCACCGATAAAGCTGGATGTACTTTGTGACCGTTATCGGCTGTCAACTTAATTTGGATCCGACTGCTGTCAGCTTTCTGTCCCATCGATCTTAATGGTCCTTTCGTCCAGATGCGTCCACCATGTTGTGGTGATTCTTCTTAGGTGGATGTTTGCGAGCACGATCAACGCAAAGTCTTGCGGTGAAGTTGCGCTCGACCGATGTATTCCTATGATCGTATTCTTTGCATCGTGTTAACACTTTATTTGCACAAAAATATAGAGATCAACTGCCCTAATGCGTTGGATGCATGCAACCGTAATATTGTAAAATTTATGCTTAATGGACGTAATTTAGCATATTCTATCAACGTAAGTCAACATTGTTTAAGAACTTAGCACTATGATAACGTGCATTTCTACCCATTATCTCCTTTACAAACAACCGCAAATGTAAAAGAATTAAATCAATCCAAGGCTAACATCCACGAAAACATCCATTAATCCGCACATCCACGGAAATTTAACAATTAAACAGAGCAGACATGCACCCACCAAGAATGTATATGTATGTTGTTGCAACAATGAAATTAGAATATCATAACCTGGCTTTGATACCAATTGAAGGATCTTTTAACGAAGAGCATCCATGAGCGCGTTTAGATCTTTCCGATTTCACCATGACCAAAATACAACATATACATTCTAATAAACAGTTATGCAAAAAATACACTAATTAAAGGCATGCTTCGAACAATAAAGAATAAGAGAAAGAGTTTTCATACCAGTTGAAGACCCTCTTCAAGTTTGGAATTCTGACGAAGTGGAAGACCCCTACGCGATATCTATCGCCCAGCAAACAAGTCGTCTATAGCAGCACAAACTATCACGAACTAGTGAACAACAGTGGGGACGACACCGCCAAAATGGAGCCCTTGGTATTCTTAGAATGAGAACCCAAAGTGTGGTCTTTGGTGAGTTTGGTAGAGGTAGGAGGAAGAACAAATCGTGTAGACGATAAACAAGTGGGAGAGAAAAGGAAGCTATCGTTTAGCTAAATGCTTATAGTTTAGAAGAAGCTATACGATCGTGTAGGTTTTACCAAGCGATCGTTTAGTAAAAGGTGGACGATCGTTTAGAAAAACACAGCACACTATGCGATCGTTTAGGAAAGCTAAACGATCTTTTAAGGACTAGTGTGCGATCGTTTAGGTGCGAGGTGTGCGACCATTTAGGCACTGAGCGACTATCGTATAGGCTCTCGATTATGCAATCGTTTACGTTTCTACACCGATGCCAATGTTTTTTCAAAATTTTGTAAAATGAAACTAATTTTCATTCTATTCTTCGGTTACCATAACCAAAGCGCCTGCTCCCACTAATGCACGTCTGAGAAAAATTTTAGGTCAATTATCATATAATTAACCAATTTAATAATTAAAGAATATAATCATATTATATTCTTACTCTATAGTATGATATCACATATCTACTATAGTAATTTCTCCTCTACTTGATATAAATCATATTTATATCTAAATTCCTCCAAAATAATGTATCTCATACATTTAGTCAATTATTTCATATATAATTAACCAATCCAATTATATCATATATAATCGAACTCCCTCTTGTCAATTTGAACATTTCAAATTAATCCAAATACCGATTCTCGACTTTACCCAAACTACCCAGGGGACCTAATGGACCTGTGGCTCGAAACTCCAACAATACGTGAATAGCTGACCAAACTCTTTAGCCACGAGATCCACTATCCGTTAACTGTCAGGCATTCCACTAAAGACAAACAGCTGAACTCTTCTTACCACAGATATATTTCTGTGTCCATCGGATATAACCAATCATGAGTACGATGACCCTTCACAGATGCTCGTAAGTACATCTGGGCTAATTTTCCATTTTACCCCTGTAGTTACATCTCACTCCTTAAGTACCACTGATTCCTCTAATGAACAATACAACATAGTCCAACTATGTGTGAACACCTCTCGGGCTAAGAGAAGTTTTGTGCACCACATCGTTCAAGCCTTGGAATCAGCCCTTAAGGGAGCTATCTACTCTTATTACTTCTTTATCGATGAATGAGTGAATTCCATCTTGTGTAGTTGAGTTCCCAGCTCCCAAATCAGATGAAACCCCAAAATGGTAGGTTTGAATCGGCGACCTAGCCACTCGTACCCATACAAATCAAAGGACCGCCTCAATGGCAGGAGTTTCCAACTCACTCAGGATTGAGGTCATGTTACCTATGGTCATTCTAGTGAAGTGAAGTCTCTGTCATTAACGGTTTTATATAACGAGACGTTAACACTTCGTGGTCAAGTCTTATACAAACTCTTTGTAATAGGATACCCTCACTCGCATGTCCCCAACATGAATGATCAGGATCAGACCATATGTGACAAGTCACAACACTTGTGACCATTCCACAAAGCATGCCGGCATCCGTAGCGTTACCAGGATAAGGTTTCTCTCCTATATCCATGTACTACAGACCATTTTGGTTATCTCTCAAGACATAATACACTTGTATGTCACCACATACATGCTTAAGTTACATACAAATAACTAAATATTTTATGTTTATTGGTTTGTGGTAAAGCAAATAAAACACATAACTGAGCATAAAACAATATGTGAAGTAAATATCATATATTATACAACACAAACGTTCATACAAACTGTTTACAAACTATAGGACACGAGACTTTAGGGCATCAACCCCAACAAATGGAACCGACCATGCCTCATGCCATTGAAGTCCACTAAAGCCGTTGATACTTGAGACTTATCCCATGTTATTCGTTCTTACCCCAGTATTAGGTTTATAACCTATGCACTCAGGATTATGTCTACCTCATGGTGAACTACTATAGATGGTCTTATCCTGACCGATCATGTGGAGACATGCGAGGGGGGGTGTCCTATACAAAGAGTTTGTATAAGTCCAGACCACAAGATGATTAGTCTCTTTATATAATGCCGTTGATACTTGAGACTTACATCTCATCTAAATGACCATAGGTGGCATGACCTTAATCCTGAGTGTTTTGGGAACTCCAGCCTTTGAGGGCGGTTCTTTGATTAGTATGGGTGAGAGTGGCCAGATTGCCAACTCAACAAGCCTACATTTTTAAGGATTTTCCTGATTGGGGAGCTAGGAACTCATTTATACAAGACAGAATTCACTCATTCCCCGAAGCAGAAGTAAGTAGATAAAATACTCTCTTAAGGACTGATTCCGGGTCTTGAACATAGTGGTCACATCCTCTCTTCGGAAGAGAGGACTCAATCATAGTAGGATTATGACTTATGTTCATTAGAAGAATCAGTGGTACTTAAGGAGTTACATGTAACTATAGGGGCAAAGCAATAAATTGGCCCAACTGTACTTACGAGCGATCTGTGATGGGTTATCGCACTGTTGATTGGTTGATATGGACACAAAAATATATTTGTAGTGATGAGAGTGCAACTATCAGTCTTTAGTGGAATGCTCGGCAATTAACGGATGGTAGATCCCGTGACTAAAGAGTTTAGTAAGTTATTCACGTACAATTGGAGCTTCAAGCTATAGGTCCATAAGGTCCCCTTGGTAGCTTAATGGATTCAAGTTGAGAATCAGTTCTTAGAGTTAGTTTGAAGTGTTCAAATTAACAAGAGAAAGTTCAATTATATATGATATAATTCGTGTAAGGTATGAGATACATCAAGTAGAGAATTAATGTAAATATGATTTACATTAAGTACCATAAAAATAGAAAAAGAACTATGGTTTATATGTTTTATGAGATAAAATATTAAAACCATAGGTTATAAATATAATATGATAAGTTAGTTATTATATTTCTTTATAATAATATTAATTATTTGATAATTAAATATTTTTCTCTATACCAATTGAGTGGAAGGTTATTGGTAGTTTTATGGTAACTGTGAGATAAAAGGAAAAATATTTTCTTAATTTTAGAGAGTTACTCAATTCGAAAAGTTACTCACAGAGAAGGCTATCAAGTGAAAATGTTTCACTAAGCGATAGCTTTAGAGAGACTAAACGATCTGGGGTTTGACTATACAATAGTACATCAGTTGATCGTAGCTAAACGATCGCGTGACATTGTCTATACGATAGGCTGCCATTTATTACACGATCGGGCACATCGTCTATACGATAGACGCTTCCTATCTCCCACTTACGCGATCGTCTACACGATCATTGTCCTCTAGTCTCTTCTTTAAGCCATGTTCATACAGAGCTCACAACTCTTGGATTCTCACATCGAGAATACCAAGGTAACCATAATGGTGTTGTCCTCACTCAAATCGATTGTGTTTGAGGAGCTTTTGGTTGTTCGTGTTGTTCGTGTGGTGTTCGTTGTTGATCATGCTTTGTACCAGTCGTTGCGTTCGTGTTGCTGTGTTGTGGACGTTTGTAGATTGATCGAGGGAGTTTTAAGAATGTTTGTTCAAAGGTATGCATACTCTATCCCTTGACACTCTTAGTAAGCGTGCTGTAATTTCTTCCTATGCATGACCTATTTGTTTATGTTCTTGTACTATAATTGTTGATGTTCAATTTCGAATGGAATTTGGAACGATCCTTCTACTGCTCATGGAAATCCTCATGCTCGATTTTCTTCAATCTTCTACTGGCTAATTCTATATTGAAGCTTCTTGACTGATTGTGTTGCTCTCACAACTTAGACTCTGTCGAACGGTCTTCATGGATAATGTTGATTGACCTTTTTCATAAAATCAATTTTGAAGTATTTCTCTAATGGAATCAAGTAACGATGCAACAGAAAACTCTCTAGGCTCTTTCAAAATATTATTCAAGCACTTTGAAATATTTGTAGTCATCATATTATACCTTCTTCTTCTAGAATGTGCACGTGTCCACTTCTCAAAACCAACTTTATTGAGATATTCTCGAATAGTAGGATATATTAGTTCCATCCATTTCATATAAAACTCAAAACTATTAGTTGTATAAGCTTTTGCACGACTATAATATATGTCATCAATTAAAGAATTCTTATAAGTAAACTTCATATTTTGCAAAAGGTGTCCTAGACAAACACAATACTTAATAGTTGGAAAAACATTCATAACACCTTTTGGAATGCTAAAATGTCGATTGAAGATAATGACTAATCCTTCTCGTTCACAAAAACTTTTCTTTAGATTCTAAAAAAACCATCTCCATGATACATCATTTTCAAAGTCAACAATAGTAAAACTAAGAGGAAAAATCTAATTATTATCGTCAATTGTTGAAGCCATCAAAAGAGTCCCAACATATTTACATTTCAAGAACGTGTCATCAACCGATATATTAGGTATACTATTGGGTTTTACGTCCTAAAGCTCGTAGTTTGTAAAAGATAAACATATTCTATAGTCAATAAACTTATTATTGATTCTATAAATTGCATACGTAAAAATCTAAATCCAATAAACTAAGATCCATGGCTATTATATGTATATTTGAACTTTTGTAGAGACATAGAGATGGATCAAGTTCGAGTAAATAGCTAAAATAATCTCTAGTACATGATTAAGGTTGGGTACCTTATTCTAGTAACATTATTGGATGTGACCTACTTTGTAGTTGTTACAAAGAGTTGTAAAGATATTACAAACAAAGTGATCCAGATTCGTTCATGTATTGACATGAGGAGTGGGGGCATCCTATGAAATGAGTTTGCATAAGATCGGACCAAGAAATAAGTCACTCTTACTTTATAACGTTGTTTACTGTATAAGACTGACTATTTCATTTAGATGACCTAGATAACTCGATCTTAATCCTGAGCTAACTATGAACTCCTGTTTATTCGAGATTATCCTTAGATTTACATAGGTGAGGGTTAGCTCAACAGCGCTGGCTCAACAAGCCTCCAATTTCAGGGGTGAGACCGAGTAAATAGCTGGGGACATAGGGTGCAAGACGGAATTCATGCCTACACATTTTAGAAATAAGAGAAAGGTTGTTCTCTTAAATACTGAATCCAGGTTTTGAACAAGGGGCCCCACCCTCTCACTAGGTTGAGAGAGATCTAGTTTAGTGACTGAATCACAAACCAATTGTTCAATGGAGGATCAGTAGGAACTTAAGGAACAAGACATAATTTCGGGGTAAAATAGACATTGACCCAGCTGTCATTACGAACAATATTTGAAGGGTCGACTTAATAATTATGGTTAAATCATGTGGACATAATGTATATACAGTAAGGGGAGTGTAACTATGGGCTTTAGTGGAATGACTCATTAGTTAACTAATGGGGATTAATTTGATGCAAAGAGTTTAGCCAATTAATCTCGAATCGTTGGAACCCATGATCTGTAGGTCCGTGAAGTCCCCTACTAGGTTGTAAATGGATCAACCTTAGAGTAGCGTGATAAGTTTATTTGAGACGTTCAAATTAGAATTAAACGAAATAGGAGAATTAATTAATATTTAAATATGATTTAAATATTAAATTTATGAAGGTGGATTTGTGTAAATTCAATTTAATATTTGATATTAAATTATTAGAATTAATTAAATTGTTTAAATAATTATTTATTAATTTTATTAGAAAATCAATTTATGAAATTAATTTTGTAAAATTAATAATATTTTCATTTTTTGAAATCAAATCGATTTTTGAAATCATTTGGTAAAATTGAAAAGTTTGAAAAAAAAAAACACAAAATGGAATTATGGATTTTTTCATTAACACCTTCAATTCGCTCACACTAAACCCACTTAAGTGTGGCTTCAATAACTCTAAGCATGAGTTGCATCTTATGCAGTCATCTTCTTTGCATGAAAGTCCTGCAATAAATAGAGAATATTGGAGTTGAATTGAGGCATGCATCAATAGAGTTTTTTGCTGAAAAAATTCGAGTTGAAGAGGTTGTTCTTCAAGTGGGTTGTTGCAATGAGTTCTTCTCCAAGTTCCCTTTCATTCAAGCTTATCTTGAGTCCCACAACTCAATATAAAGCTCCAAAAGAATAGTGAGGAAGATCTTGAGGTGGTTTACAACGAGATTTGGAGAAGTTTTACAGCTGAGAATCGAGATTCAAGAAGTTCTACAAAGGTATTACATGAAATCCTCTTGTTATTGTATGAGCATACTTTATTCATAACTAAAATTAATGAATTAGAATGCTTATTGATCCTTGTTGCTTCTGCTGCATGCTGATATACTCCTTCATATACAATGCTTCTAACCCTCAATTGATGCTCCAATAGCCATATAACAATACTTAAAATGCCCATTTATGTCGACTTCATAGGCAGTGAATGTACCTAAAATAAGATAAACATGAAAATAAACAAGTAAGCTAGATTACAAAAGGTATATAATTGATTGATGCCTATCGGTGATAGCTTCTATCACTGGTTGGAGTCTATCACCAATAGCTTCCATCATTTTTATGTTATTAGTGATGGAAGCTATCAGTGACGGACTCCTACCAGTAATAGAAACTATCACTGATAGATCATACAACCCATTAATAAGTTGGAAACAAGAAAATAAATCTGGATTCATTTCTTTTAACTTTATCAAAGACTTTGGAATCAAAACATATGATTCACATGCATCGCCTTTCAAAGACTTCATTATTTTCTCTTTTGCCCTCCATATTTTACAGTAGTTAATATTTACTCCAAATTCCTTACGACTTTATTTACAATATCAATAGGAGGTGAGGTATGAGAAGAACTAAATCTAAAATCATTTTTCAAACATTCAGCTATTCAGGACGAGGAAGCTTGCCTATGAGAAGTTTGAATAATTTTTGTAGAACAATCATGAATATCAATTAACTTCCTAAGCATCCACAAAACACTGCGCTTATAAATGGGATGCCCCCACATACCATTGATAACCATCTTGAACACATTGAAACACAATTTCTCTTGAGTTTGACGTTATAGTCTTAAATTCAAAATTCTTCTTGACTTCTATCAAGTAAAAACAATTTGATAAAATCTTTTTTACTAGCAAACACATTCTTTTCTTTCAAACCACAAGCAATATGTATATCCACAATCACTTGAAAATCGCCATCATCAATTATAAGCATAGAAGAAAGAACAACAGACAAATAATTCTTAACTCCACTAGAAGTTCCACTAGAAACAACATTAGAAGATACTTCCAAACATGAACTAGTGACATGAGCAACCAAAGGATGTCTTGCATTGCGTTCCTTAACTAAAGCAAAAAACCAAGCTACATCCTTATATTCACGAATTTGAACCACATTTTGAACTTCATTCATAACAAAATCTAATAAAGTTGAAAGTTTTATAAAAGAAGTAGATGCATTCAAACAAATCTCCTTCACTATTAAACCCATAAAATCTTCAAAAACCATTATATCATCTACTAAAACTCTAGTAGATTTGCAATTCACATAACAGTGTTTTTCATTCAATATTCCACTATGAAAAACAACTATTGGAATAACCATGTTTTAAAATTCCCGAAAGTAAAAGAAAAACTCTTGAATAACAATATCAATAGGTTCTAATATCTATCAAAAGCAAATATAAACCTATCACTATCATTGATAACAGTCACATATATTCTATCAGTGATAATCACTATCAATGATAGCCAACTGATATCTTCAATTGATGACAAAATCTTCTAAACACGAAGTTAATACAGTGAAAGTTGCAAAAAAAAAAAAAATCATAAATGACAAACGAAAAGACAAGGTAGCCGTAATATCAAATCTAAAAATATCAAACATCAAAATAGATATGTTTCTAGAAATATGATACAATTTAAAAGAAAATATCAAAGAAAAGAGTCAAGAACGCAAACCTCAAAATAATTAAAGAAAAGAGTGAAGAATGCAAGCCCTAACTTAATTAATTGATCAAAACTCAAAATATCAAAGAAAAACTGAACAACACAATGCAGAAAACAAAACTGAATGAAAGCACAACAAACTCCCTTCACAATTCATTCTATTCCCAATGAACTAAAGAAATCATTAGGTTATTGAGAAAAAAGAGATAAAAAAGAGAGTAAATGCACTGAAAAAAATCGAAAAACAAAATCGAAAGAAAATAACGCTCAAAGAAAAATAACTCACAATTGAAGATGCAATAGAGATAACGAAGACGAACGCGTGAATTGGAGTTGGCCATACTATCATGGAAAATAGCTTCACGATTTCAAATTCGTCGATCATTTGCATACTTGAAACGAAGACACGACCATGAAAAAAAAGAAATTGGAAATGTAAAAAAGGAAAATTAATAAATGAAAAGAGAGGATAAATTTTGAATTTTTAAAGAACTAATGCCTTGACCGGTCAACCTTTGCTATATTAGCAAATATTTCAAAGGTGGAATATAGGATAAGTTTTTTTCCCATGTTTGTATTATTTGATACAAATTTCCTAAATAAATATGTTAGTTTAGCTTTATTTATAATATTTTAATTTTTCTATTAACAAATCAGAATTCAAAATTACTATAATAGCAACTTTTTTAGCTTTTTTAATAAAGATCTAACTTAACAAACAGTAAAATCATTTTAATGCAAGTTTTTCTTTTTTGGAAATTCAAATGTGAAAGTGTTGCCTTTTCTTTTAATAATTATTATTATTTTCAGTGTTTTCCATTAAGGAAATAAAAAAGGTTTGACCGCCAAGCCAACGCCCCGCCGTGGGAAGGAGAGGAATGTCTCATCGTTTTTCTTTTAATTCTATTTTTCGCTTCTCAGACAGAATTTCGTGGATAGATTATTCTAAGATTATGTTAAATAATCGATTGATAAAAAGAAATTAATAAATTAGATTTAATTATGTATCATCTAACAATTATAAAAAATTTGATTTTTTAATAGATACATAAAAAGACAGAGTGTTGGAGAAAAATAATAGTTGTGGAAAATATAACCGATTAATTTTTTTTATTTTTTCAATTTTCGAATTTTAATTACAAAACTACCCAAAGGGTATAATAGAAATTACCCTCATTTTCTTAATTTTACAACACTCGGTTTATATCTGTATGTCTTTATATATTTGTTACATTTTGTGATTACATTCCATAAGTTTATGGTATATTAACTAATATAAGAGATACATTGTTGTTTCATTCCATGTAAACTGCAAAATTTCTTCAAAATTGACACTTTGTGAATAGCTAAAATATTTTTATTTCTTATAATCTATGTTGTTTTAATCTGTTAAGAAGGTTTCCTATAATGAAGCTATTCATCATTATGTTAACTTTGTGGGGGAGGGATTTTCATTTCGGGGACTTGGTGGGATTTCATGAGATTATAATATTTTATTATCAAATTTTGTCTATAAAGGATTTTTTTAGTAAAATTGCAAGATAAAAGGATCAGACTTTCAATTTTTAGAGATGTGCCATGTCAATTACGACTCACTAGAGGTGTTCAAAAAACCAGACCCGATCAACCCAACCCAACCCGTTCGATTTGGGATGGGTTATGAATTCTTTTGGGTTGTGTTGAGTTCAAATAAATGTAAATTTTATGGGTTCGGTTGATTCATGTGTCATCTAAAATAACTCAGACCAACCTGAACTTATTATTAAGTTTAAAATGTACAACTCTTAAAAATAGATTTTTTTTTTTTTTACTTTGAAAAAAGATTATACATTATATAAATTAATCTTAATTCATATATAAAAATAGTTAAATTGAATTTTTATTTTACTTATAAAAAAATTTAAATAAATGATCTAGAGTAACCCGAACCAACCCAACCTAAATATTTCTAGTTGGGTTGATTCATTTTTTCAATTAAAATTATTTAAGTTGAAAAAATTTAGATCCAAGGTCATTTAAATTTCTATATATGCAACTTCAGACAGACAATAGTGCTAATATTTGAAAAGGATAAGTGTAGCAGAAAAATTGGAGTTTTATAAAAGATAATAATAATGTTGAAATTAGACCAAAGAAAAATGGAAAAGGAAACAAGGCTGTGACATCATCCAACATTTTGAACGGCTAAAGCAGCTCTCCCATGCAGTTTTGTTTTAGAGCTTCTCTTCCGAACAGACTCTGCAGCAACTTTGTGTTCTGTTCTCCAAACCAATCCCTCCTCGGTAGTTCACTTTTCACACTCAACTCGGACCCATCCACTCATTCCAACCCCGAGTCAACTCACCCTCAACAAACAAACACTGGGCTTCCTTCCATTTCATGAATGGCTACCCATTCTCACCAATTCACATATCCATCATCGCCCACGCCTTCTAATATCCATTTCCAATTCTTTCCCCTTCTATTTCTCCATTCCCATTTTTCCCTTTTCTTCTTCTTCTTCCTCTTTCTCCTTCCCCTTTTCTTCCCTTTTGCGTTTCAGAAAATCCGCCAGACCTTCAAGAACCGCCTCCGCATACTCGCCCTTCATTAGCTCTTCCTCAATCTCTGCCGGTGATACTTTCGTATCTCCGATCAACTTTTCTATTTCTCCGTACATACCGTGCTTAGTCGCTTCCCCACCCAGGTAATTCGACGCCAACACTTTGAACCCTTGTGGGCTACAATACGACATGTTTATATGCACATCCATCCGACCCGGCCGCAGCAATGCAGGATCCAATCTCTCCTTGTGGTTCGTAGTAAATATTATTATCCTTTCGTCTCCACAACTTGACCACAATCCGTCGATGAAATTGAGCAACCCCGACAACGTAATCTGCAAATCATATTCAAATTCAAAATCAAATTCTCAATTTTCGATTCAGAATTCAGAAATTTCAATTATGGCACCAAAAAGAAAAATCGAACACTGACCTTGCTATCAAATCGATTGTAAGATCCCACACTCTGACGATTCTCTATATCCACGCTGCAATCTATATCCTCAATCACCAAAATCGATCGATTTGTGGTGGATAACAAATTTCTCTTTAGATTAACATTGTTCTGAACGTTGGAGAGATCCAAATCGTAAATGTCAAACCGAAGGTAATTAGCGATGGCCGCAATTAAGCTTGATTTTCCCGTACCAGGAGGGCCATACAACAAATATCCCCTCTTCCAAGCCTTACCCACCCTTCTATAGAACTCTTTCCTTCTAACAAACCTATCCAAATCGTCGATTACCATCGCTTCAGGTCAGGGTCCATGGCCAGTGTATCAAACGTCGACGGATGGTCCAGATTTACCGAACCCCAATTTCCACGACGCATTTCCTCACAATCACGAACACATTCCTGGCTAAAGATCCTCACAGTTTTATTCTCCTCTTTAACCTCCTTGGCTCTCCTCAACACATAAGGCAAATAGAAATCAACAACTCTGTCCCTGAATTTCTTGGGGAACAAAAGCTCAAAGTGGCGTTTCTCTGTGTTACCAACCCTATTGTGTTCATCTGCGGAACAGACCAATCGCCATTGGAGGCGAACGTTTTCGAAGTAATCGGTGATTTCTTGGTCCTTATAGATGGAAAGCGTGACATTCTTCTGGCGGGGGGTTTTGTTGACCTTGAGAGTGTCCATCGAAGGGCCTATTCTCGTACGGAGATAAATCTCGGCGGCCTGGAAGACTTCGTTCAAGGTGATCTCGGAATTCTCCTCGATGATAAACTTGGTCTGAGAAGAAACAGAGCCGAAGAAGTAGACGAAAATTGAAGAGAGGAAGGAGATGAATTTGGCGGGGAGGAGTTCGTTGGTGACAGAACGGAAGAGCATCATGGTGGTGGCGAACGAGGCGTGGACGGAGAAGACGGCGGAGACGGACTGGGGAACGGCCATTTCCTTGAGATTGATCATGTTGGGCGGCGGCAAGAAATGGGAGATGATAAAGCAAGGGGAATTGTATTTATATTTATAAAGGAGATTGGGCATGCCTTTGCCTTGGGCTACAAGAATGATGACGTGGAATTACTAGAGTAGAGATTGCTTAATTTCTATGTTTTTTTTTTTTGAGAGAATATTTCATTTTTCTGATTTGGCTAAAAAAATGGCAAGTTTGCATTGATTTTCCTTCGTTTGAATATTTAATTTACATTCAAATTTAGGAAAAAAAAATTGTGTAACTATTTTCACCGGATTTTTCTCATTCAAGTTTACAACACTCTCAATTTTTAAAATTTAATTTCAAAATTGTTCAAATCGAAATTAATGAAGGAAACTACCATTAGATTTAATGAAAAAAAATTCCCACATCAATTATTTTAGACTTCCACACTCTGATATTATTTAAAGTAAATGATTATAGGTTAAATTGAATAAAACTCCATTGTTATAGTGTTTGCGTTTCCTCCACATAGGCACACATATGGTTGAAAAATGATCCTACAACATTATTACAATTAATGTTAATAATTAATACGATAATATCCCGAATTTAAAAAAAAAGTAAGTTAATTATCTAAAATTATTGAGTTTAAATTTTCTTTTCATTTAGAAAATTGGGGTTAAATTGAAATAATTGAAAGACTTTTATTGATTAAATTGAATTTAATTGATTATATATTATTATCGAAAATATTGAATTTTGTTTCCCTTTTATTTTGGTTTTTAGGGTCAACTTAAAAAAAAATTAAAAGATAATTAATTTCATGTGGTTTAATTGATTTAAATATTTGAAAGAATTTAATTTGTATCAAATTGATGGATTTTATGCTTTTAATTTTAGTTTTTGAAGACTAAATTAAGATAATTTAAAAAATTAATTAATTTATCAATTTAATAGAATCTTTGGAGATTTTGGAGATATTGTGATAAAATATTTTATTTATCTTTTAAAAATTTGAAAAAAAAAAAAAAAGAGTTGAGATGTTTTTCAAAATTAAATGATAGTGAAAAGAGGCAAAAAAAAGAAAAAAAAAGAAAAAAATTGGGGAGAAAGCAATT
>NC_052351.1:17530979-17545317 GCF_009727055.1 Benincasa hispida
AGGAGCGCAACATATTAGAATCTCCCCAAGAGGTTGCACAAACTAACGGAAGAGACCGCAAGATATAATTTATATACAATATCCTTCATTCACTACTATAAAACAAACTTTCCTCCGTTTACCTTTGTTATTGACCCGTAAACACACTTTTCGATGGAGGTCATCTAGGGTGACAAGAAGGCGTCATAGAATCTCATGGTATAAAACTATCGTAGAGACGTGGTAGTTAGAACTCTATATTATTCACATAATACACTATGTGTTGGAAACTACTTTCCCTTATTCAACCCAAAATCTACATTTATGCTAAAAAAACTTTCCGAATGCGAGGTCACTTCCATGTGACCACGAAGTACCCGCTTAAAATAGTATTTGTGAACTCTTAAGAGCATTCGTGAGAGTTAAAAAAAATACTTGCTTTCGTATTTATGATTATTATTCACATCCTTCCCACTGTAAGTGTGTCTAATAACCTTATCCCCATAGAGAAAAGTTTATTAAACCTTGCCACACTCGAAGTGTGGTGCTCATCTCAATTGAATGCGTAAATTTCAAATTGTTCTATAGGTTATTTTTGAGCTAATTAAAATAACAACTTACCTAAGTGCTAAGGTGGTTTATCAAGCGCTATAACGACTTATAAAATGGATTTAAACCTACGATGTCTACAGTGAATAAACTGCGAGTGTTTATATCTCCTAACATTTGCTCACATAATGCTCATAAATTATCTCGTGCCCGATCAAGGCCAATCATGAGGAGAAACATAAGATTCAATTCAAACCTTCCATCTCCAAATATCAGAATGCAGGCAGTTGGAGGAGTATCACAAGGTGAGACCCACATGCCCACCTGACCACTTCCATCGAGATTGTTACAACTCTGATACTGCGTTACCCTAAGGTACAAATTATATCTCTTCCCTACACCATGAGGGATGAGGTAAGAGCGCCTCTCACTTCACTGGAGCCATATGAGATTACTTCCAGGATCAGCGGATGACGATTTATGAACAAGTTCTTCCCTAACTGTCAACGCAAGTGGACAGAAAGATGTACTTTGACAGATGGATAACGAACCTAGCCACCACCTGGTGCGATTTAGAAACTGAGAAGAATGTCCGCATATCGGGATATCCGATTACGCCTGATGGATTACCTTATAAAGCCGAACATTCAACGCAGGCTATTGCTGACCTCCGCCGCATGAGGTTTAGGATAAGACATATACCTGAGCCAAGGTCTCCTTACCCCGCATCGCGGAAGGATGACTGGGGTAAATGATGGATACCGAGGAAGAGGCTAGGAGGTGGTCGGGCCGAAGAAGAAAAATGAACTGCATCCCTAGTTACACAATGCCTCAATACTCCCATAACCCAAGAAACCCAAAACCGTCAACTAAGTTACCCCCAACCCAAGACATAGGATTGTTATGAACTGAATAAAGTTCATGAAAAATTTTAATAAGTTTAACTATTAAAAAAGTGGTCAACCTACTCGTGAGATGCATCTGTTCTTGTTATGGATTTTATACGATATCTATCCCAATTTTATAATTAAGTGTATTAAACTTTAGGCATACTAAACATCACAACATACAAATAAAGCATGATCAACTACTTTAATATAACACGTAATTAAATACAAGAAACCCGCTAACACTGTCATACCTAATATACTATTATACAACACATTAATTAACATACTTTTCAACCCTGCAGTTCCAAACATGCTTCCTACCTGTTATGCCAGATTATTAAATCTAAATGGCATTACTGTATGTACATACAAGATTTATTCAATTGATCATACATAATAAAATGCCAATAAAATAATAACCACAGATTGATATGATTTTGTTTTGCATAAGCAAGCAAACAAAAGCCTAAATATCTACCAAAGCGCTTCTGAACCGCTTCCGGGACCGCACGAAACCATGGCTCCAAACGTAGAACCCAAACTTCTTGAATTCGGACCCGGAATCGCATGAACCGTAACAACCAAAAACCATTTGAAGGCTGAACCAGACCAGACCTCAAGTAAACCGGTCAACACTGGCTCACTTTCGCCTTCATGCTCAATATTCGTCTAAGGTTTACGTTTAGCTATTGACAACCATTGTTTACGTTTGCCTGATCGGTTTACATTGCTGGATCAAGCAATGCGGCCAACGCATAGCGCCTGAAACCAAGCAACACGATCGTGTAGTGTTCTTCTTTTTTCTTGCTATTTATTCGCAGTAGTGCACATCGTTCTAGTAAGCCAAAGAAATGCTTACCATGATCGGCTTAGTGTTTCCAACTACTTATGTGTACTCCTCGTTAGCGCCAGGACAAATACTACACGATTGATGAAACACCTACGCATAGCGCTTTTGTTTGATCATGTAGCGGCAGCATAGTTACAACGATCATTTAACGGCTATCGCATAGGTCATTTTCAACAGACATCGTCTCAGCTGACCACTCCATAGTTAGGTAAACGATATCGTGTAGTATCTATCGCATAGCACTTCAACGCATCGTTAGCTCTCACGCGAACACACAAATCGTGTAGTTGCCATTGCATAGCACTTCAACGCATCGTTTAGCTCCTGCAAGTACATGATCGTCTAACACCCGAAGCTAAATGATTGTCTAGCTTTTCTTCACATCTTCTAACACTCAAAGCTAAATGATCATCTATCACTGAACCTTAATGAAGATATGAATAGAGGCGGAAAAACTGGAATTTTCAACTCGGCCTTCTTTAGTTGTTTCTTCAATTACAGCTTAATTTCAACTCTAATGACTCTAAATAAATTATAGACTCTTCGGAACACATATAAGCTCATCAAACAAGAGCCAATTACAAATTTATTGAGAACAAAGAGAAATTAAATGCCAAAACTTAGAAAACCATATCAGTGCAACAGTTTCATATAACTCATGGAAAAACACCCACCACACCAAAATTAAACTGAATTGAATGCTTATATGGTGCTCTAATACCAATTGAGGATTGTATCAGCAACAGTAGAAGTAACAAGGATCATTAAGCACTCTAATTCATTAATTTTGGCAGAATATAAAGCATGCTCTTGCAAAAACAAGTGGGTTTCAAGACATATCTTTGTAGAACTTCTTCAAAGCTCGATCTTCAGCTGCAAACTTCTCCAAATCTTGTTGTAGACGACCTCAAGATGTTCCCTACTATTCTTTTGGTGTTCTAGATTGAGTTGTGAGACTCAAAAAAAGCTTGAATCAAGGGAATTTTGAAAAGAGCTCATAACAGCCATTTAGTTGAAGAACACCTTCTTCACCACAAATTTTCAACTAAAATTCTATTGATTTCATGCTCAAATTTACTCCAATCTATTCAATATATTGCAGACCATCATGCAAGGAAGATAGTTGCATGAGATGCAACTCATGTTGGAGTAATTGAAGACAAAAGAGATGGATCTTGTGTGAGCAACTTCAAAAGTGGTAATGGAATAACCAAAATTTTCATTTATGTGTTTTTCATCTTTTCCAACTTTTTCAAATTGATTTCAAAAATCAATTTCATTTATGAAATTGGAAAAACTATTAATTTTACAAAATTAATTTCATAAGTTAATTTTTCTAATAAAATTAATAAATAATTATTTAAACAATTTTAATAATTTTAATTAATTTAATATCAAATATTAAATTAATTTTTACACAAATCCACCTTCATATTTTTAAATCATATTTAAATATAAATTCTTCTATTCCGTTTAATTCTCAAAATTAAACACGTAATTATATCTCATATAATTACTAATTCTCTTAATTCTAATTTGAATATTTCAAATTAATTTATCACGCTACTCTAGAACTAATCCATTTACGAGCTAGTAGGGGGACCGGATCTATAGATCATGGGTTCCAACGATCCGAGATTAATTGGCTAAACTCATTAGACCAAATTAACCCTCATTCGTTAACTAATGGGTCATTCCACTAAAACCCATAGTTGCACTCATATTATGTCCACATGATTTAACCATAATTAGTAAGTAGACCCTTCATAGATTGTTCGTAATAAAGTTGGGTCAAATATCTGTTTTACCTCCGAGATTATATCTTGTTTCTCAAGTTTTTGTTGATCCTCTAATGAACAACTGGTTTGTGATCCAATCACTAAACCAAACTCTCTCAGCCTAGTGAGAGGGTAGGGCCCCTTGTTCAAGACCTGGATTTAGTACTTGAGAGAACAACCTTTCTCTTATCCCTAAATTGGGTAGGCGTGAATTCCATCTTACACCCTATATCCCCAGCTATCTATTAGGTCTTACCCCTGAAATGGAAGGCTTATTGAGCCGGCGCTATTGAGCCAACCTTCACCTATGCAAATCTAAGGATAATCCCGAATAAACAGAAGTTCATAGTTAGCTCAAGTTTAAGATTGAGTTACCTAGATCATCTATGTGAAATAGTCAGTCTTATATGGTAAACAACATTATAAAATAAGAGTGACTTATTTCTTGGTCCGATCTTATGCAAACTCATTGCATAAGACGCTCCCACTCCCCATGTCATAACATGTACGAATTAGGATCACTTCATATGTAGTACTTTACAACTCTTTGTAACAAACTCAGAGTAGGCCGCATCCAATAGTGTTACCAGAATAAGGTACCCAACCTTATTCATATACTATAGATCATTTTGACTATTTACTCGAACCTGATCCACTCTTATGTCTCCACATAAAGTTCAAGTACTCATTTAATAGTCATGGGTCTTAGTTTATTGGATTTAGACTTTAATGTATACAATTTAAAAAATCAATAATAAGTTTATTGACTATAGAAAATGTTTATCATTTTACAAACTACGAGTTTTAGGACATAAAACCCAACAGTTAAGAGAAATTACGTACATCAAAATATGATTAATATGTATATTAATTTAAATATATGATATTTAATTGGATTAAATGAATTAAATAACTCCCCTGCAATTGTAGGGGAGTCGTTAGTGGGGTGACTAGAGTCAACTCCTCTCACGTATTAAAATGGCAGAGAAGTCTGCATTTGTTGTGTGACTGAACTTTTTTCCATAGAAACTCTCGCAACCTCACATACACTCTCTTTTGCTCTCAAAATTACAAAGAAAAGTTCTCTGCAAAATAATTTTCTTTTCTTTGACTTCCAAAAATGATCCCACCATCCTCCTTATCTAAAGATAATAGCAGAGAAGATCTTTGGTGGTGTTCAAGATCGTACGTGCTTTTTTAGAAGACCAGGAGAAGACCTTGAAGACTAATATTTACAAAGTTATAAATCTTCTTCCCTTTTTCTAACGTAGAAAACATGCTTAATTTGTTCTTCTTACTTTGTTTTGTATTAATTCTTGTAACACAATTGGGCAAAAGTAATCACATACTTCTGCATAGGAATTTGATTCCTGCAACCCACTACTGCATTAACATATCGTGTTAAGGATGTCCAAGTCTATCATATCTCTAACGCGATGACCATCTTTATCGCAACAAAAAAAAATTCACAACAAACTGTGATAAAATTGAGGAAAATATAACAAATTTATGCATTTATAACATATCGCATTAGGGAAGACCATGTGTAGCCTTAACATGATAATCATCCCCTATCGTGATCTCTCTTTTACTCATCCAAACATGCAAGAAACTGTGAAAAAAATGGGAAAAACACAATACAAAGATTTTATCATGATAGAGATGGTCATCGCGTTAGGGCTACAATAAATATTGTCATCCCTAACGTAGTACGTTATAAAATACGATAGTGGAATATGACCTAAGCAAAAGGTTAGATTCATACTTTTGTGAGGAGCAGGTCAAAAAATGTAAAGGCACTTGTGAAAAGGTCATCCATACAAAAAAACTCTAGGGAAACCTAGGTGACCAACTAGAAGTTAGGCTCTACGTTTGTTATTTGCTTAATTAGTAGTTGGTATTTTATTTGTTGTTTCTGTGATTGTCAGAATTATCTGTGGAACATTTGTATTTTGTGTGACGGATGACCCTAATTTCAAGATAGTTGTTTTTTTTTAATCATCTCCATTTTATTACTTTATTTTTTTTGACCCAACCATCATTTGATTTCACATTCTCATGATGATGTTTGGCGTGAGACTCTTTCACATTCTCATGGATTGTGGTCGCCAGTTGAAGGTGAACTGAAGTTGTTGGAGTTTGTGTTTATTTTGCTACTTGTTGGCTAGAGACCAACATTATTGGTGTTTGGTCTCACGATTTGTAGTGCATTTGTAGTAGATCTGAAAGTAAAATGGAGTGCAAGGTGTTGCCTGAGATTTTGGTCGGAGAAGTAAACTCAAGGGGGAGGGAAGGGCAGCTATAAGCTACTTGAAAGGGGAGGGAGAGTGAAATGAGATGAGAGAGGGAAAGATTTTTCTTTTCCCTTTATTTTCATCCAAATAGAAAAAATATCAAATAACACGTATGTCATGTTTTCAATCAATAGGAATAAAAGAATGTGTGATGGGCCTCATTACCATCCATTGTATTTAGGGCTAACCAGAAGAATAGTAGATTCTAACTTTTTATTTGTAAAAATAGCAAATCATAATTTTATTCATAAAAATAGCAAAATAAATTAAAAATAAAATATATAAAAATTAAACTACCCTACGTCATATAAATGAGATTCTAAATGACTTATGAAGAAATATTCATAATTACATTGTAATTAAAACAAACATCTACAGACTGTCGATTGGCCAGACTCTGCATCGACAATCAGTTGCCATCATTTTCCTCTCCAAAATTGGCTCCTCCACCAACAATGGTGCGGTCATGAATAGAATCCCCAAAGCAAACTGGTTAATACCAACACCTTCCATATGCTTGGCATATCTTTTCACAATGGCTCATAGACTTTGCAACCTGAACTCTTGATCGATGATCGATTTGAGTTTTTCATCTATGCACCAATGGATTTAATTGGTTAAATCAACCCTCCAAAGTAGACTTGTCATCTAAATTAGTAAGAAATAGATGAAAATTGAAAAATTAGATAAAATAAAATTTGAAATTGAAGATAAGATCAAACATGCTATTTGGGAAAAAAAAAAATTATATTCGATTTTTAAAATTTGAAAGGCTAGGGAGATAATTTAAGAGAAAATCAAGATTTATGCTAAAAATCTACAAATGGCAGAATTAGTTGCAACATAACTGAAAATCTAGATGAGGACATCTCATGTTAAGGTTAAAGTAAACTTAATTACACTGTAATTCTGATTAGGGTTTTGTAGTCATCAAAGATCTTTTGAAACTTTTTTGCTATACTTCTGATAAGATATTTATATGACCGGTAAATACAATGTAATTAGTTTCCAAACTATGCCCAACAAATCATCAATTGAAATTATTAACCAATCATGATGTGGTATTTATGTCAATTGTGGAGATCTCATGAATAGAAAAGAAACAAACAATGTTCGATGATGGTACATATCCTTCCTTGATCGAATCGGTCAAGGTGGGTATAAGACCCCAAGGTGAACAAGTTAATACCAACACCGTCTATATGCTTGACCTACCTTTTCATAATTGCTCTATAGGAATCACTTTCCAAAGAGGAGACTCTGTGATTTGAATTATTGGTCGTGATCGATTAAGTCGAGCCTGTACCATTGGATTTGATCGGTTAAGTCAAGCCTCTAAAGTAGACTTGTCGTCGATTGAGAACAAAAAATAAAATCGGTAAGAAAAAGATAAAAATTGAAAAATTAGATAAAATAAAATTTGAAATTGAAGATAAAATCAAATATGATCATTGAAAAAAAAATACATTCAATTTTTAAAATTCGAAAAGTGTAGGGAGATAATGTAGGAGAAAATCAAGATTTATACTAAAAATTCGGCAAAAAATCACTGTAACTGAAGACATTTTAGGGTTAAAGAAAAATTGGAATGCATGTGAGACTGTATTTGCTATAAATTTGATGAAATTTTTGTTATTCCCAATGGAATTTTTAAAACAAAAAATAATATAATACAAAATAAAAGAAAAAAAACTTATTAGTAAAAATGAGATTTTTTTTTTTTTATATTCCACGTTTAAAATAAATTTATAATAAAGATAATCATAAAGAAATTTAAAAAACGTATGATTTACTTATGATTAAGAGAAAATCTACCATAAATATGAAAAGTTAGTTATGAAAACTGATATAATATAAGATTTAAAAATCTAAAATAAGATAATCATAAAAATAATTTTAAAAAAAGATAATATGATATTTTAAATTTCAAGCCAAGATTTGAAAATTAGTTGTTATTGAATGAAATATTCAAACTAACTATTAAATTTGATACAAAAATTCAAAACAACGGTTAAATCGCGAGATTTATGGAAAATAATGATGTTAGTTGGCGTTGAAAGTATGCTAGGATATACAGTTGAGCAATTAATTACCATATCATTAATACAGATGTTGATTTAAGACGACAAGGATATTTTAGGATTTCAAAAGGTTGGACTCACGTGATATCCATGTGTTTTGCTCTAATTCAAAAGTACTCCGCCTTTTGTTATTTTTCCAAATGATAGTATAATTATTGCTATATACCTAGGAAATTTGTATTGAATAATACAAATGGAAAAAAAATCTGATTATATATACCACATTTTTAATATTTTCTATTATAGCAAACATTAACCGGTCAAGCTTTTCTTTTTTCTGTAATTCCAAATTTACCCTCTCTTTCCCTTTATTAACTTTCCTTTTTTACGTTCGTGACCTCCTTTTCACATTGCCATTCGTGACCTTCTTCTTCTTTCACAATGAAATATCTATCATCTCCATGAAATCAGATCAATGAAGCTCTGTGATACATTGATCATTGTCGTTCGTGACTGCTTTCCTTTTTGCCATTTGTGATTGCTTTTCTTTTTCTTTCACGGTGAAATATCGATGAATCAGTCTCTATGAAATCCCATTCGTGAAGCTCTGTGATACTTCGATCAATTCCAATTCGTGAAGCTCCGTGATACTTCGATCAATACCAATTCATGAGTTCGTTTTTCTTTTTTCGATTTCATGTTTGATTGGGAGTTTTTTTTTTAGCATTCTTGTTTTTTTTTTATTATGTTTTCAATTTTCCCTCGATTTCTTCATGTCATTTAGTCTTTTTTTTTCTCTTTTTCTCAAGAACCTAATGATTTCTTCAGCTCACTGTGAACATAATGGATTGTGAGCAGAATTTGTGTGCTTTCATGAAATTTTACATTGTTCATTGCGTTGTTTACTTTTTCTTTGATATATTGAGTTTTGATTGATTAATTAAGTTAGGGCTTGCTTTCTTCACTGTTTCATTTAATATTGTATATTCTTTCTATAAACATATCAGTGTATTTTGATGTTTGATATTTTTAGGTTTGATAATACAACTACCTTGGCTTTTTGTTTGTCATTTATGATTTTCTACTACAATGTATTAACTTAGGGTTTAGAAGCTACTATCATCAATTGGAAGATATCAGTGGCTATCATTGGTAATGTCTATCACTGATAGAATATATATGATTGCTATCATTGTTTATTTGTTCATTATTTTTATTGATATTCATTGAAAGACATGCCTAGTTTTAGACTAGTATCAATGATATTGATAGATTTATATTTTCTTTTAATAGCTATTAGAACCTATTGATATTGTTATCCAAGAGTTTTTGTTTTACTTTTGTAGGAATTTTAAAACATGGTTATTCCAGTAGTTGTTTGTCATAGTGGAATATGGAATGAAAAACACTGTTATATGAATTACAAATCTCCTGGAGTTTTAGTAGATGATATAATGGTTTTTGAAGATTTTATGGGTTTAATAGTTAAGGAGATTTGTTTAGATGTGTCTACTTCTTCTATAGAACTTTAAGTTTTATTAGATGTTGTTATGAATGAGGTTCAAAATGTAGTTCAAATTCGTGAAGATAAGGATATAGCTTGGTTTTTGGCTTTAGTTAAGGAACACAATACACGACATCACGAATCCTTTGGTTACTCATGCCAGTAGTTCATGTTTGGAAGTGTCTTCTAATGTTGTTTCTAGTGGAGCTGAGAATATTTGTCTACTGTTCCTTCTTTTTAAACCTATGATTGATGATGGTGATTTCCAAGTGATTATGGATATACATATTGCTCGTGATTTGAAAGAAAAAGATGTGTTTGCTAGTAAAGAGATTTTTATCAAATTGTTTTTACTTGATAGCGATTAAGAAGAAATTTGAATTTAAGACTATAATGTCAAATTCAAGAGCAATTGTGTTTCGATGTGTTCAAGATAGTTGTTAGTGATATGTGAGGGCATCCCGTTACAAGGTAGATTTGTGGATGCTTAGGAAGTTTATTTGATATTATGATTATTCTATAAAAATTATTCAAACTTGTCATAGGCAAGCTTCTTCGTCCTTAATAGCTGAATGTTTGAGAAATGATTTTAGATTTAGTTTTCTCTCATACCTCAACTCCTAGTGCTATTATGAATAAAGTCTGTAAGGAATTTGGAGTAATTATTAGCTATTATAAGCATGAAGGGCAAAAGAGCAAATAATGAAGTCTTTGAAAGGCGATGCACGTAAATCATATGCTTTGATTCCAAAGTTTTTTATGAAGTTAGAAGAAAAGAATCCAAGTTTCTTGTTTCTGACTTATTATATGATCTATCAATGATAGCTTCTATCACTGATTGGAGTCTATCATTGATATCTTCCATCACTGATAAATGAAAATTGGTGGTAGGCTCAATCAATTATATACCTTTTTGTAATCTGGCTTAATTGTTTATTTTCTTTTTTAGGTACATTCACTGCCTATAAAGCTGGCATAAATGGGCATTTTATGTATTGTTATATGGCTATTAGAGCATCAATTGAGTTGGAAGCATTGTAGGCCTAATATATCAATTGATGGGACGTTCTTGAAATGTAAATACACTGGGACTCTTTTGACGGCTTCAACAATTGATGATAACAATCAGATTTTTCCTCTTGCTTTTATTATTGTTGACTCTGAAAATGATGCATTCTGGAGATGTTTTTTTTGAGAATTTAAAGAAAAGTTTTGGTGAACGAGAAGGATTAGTCATTATTTATGATCGGCATTTTAGCATTCCAAAAGGTTGTTATGAATGTTTTTCCAAATGTTGAGTATTGTGTTTTGTCTACAACACCTTTTGCAAAATATGAAGTTGATTTGTAAGGATTCTTTAATTGATGACATATATTATAGTTGTGCAAAAAACTTATACAATTGATAAGTTCGAGTTTTATATGAAATGGATGAAATCAATATATCCTACAATTTGAGAATATCTCAGTAAAGTTGGTTTTGAGAAGTGGGCATGTGTACATCCTAGGAGAAAGAAGGTATAATATGATGACTACTAATATTTCAGAGTGCTTGAATAATATTTTGAAAGAGCTAGGGAGTTTCCCGTTGCATCATTACTTGATTATATTAGAGAAATACTTCAAGATTGGTTTTATGAAAAAGGTCAATCAGCATTATCCATAAAAATTGTTTTGACTAGTTGGGCAGAGTCTGAGTTGCGAGAGCAAACACAATCAGTCAAGAAGCTTCAAGGTACAAATACCTTAACTATTAGAAAATATCATTAATAACATGTTATCAGTGATAGAAGCTATCACTGATAGTTTTTGTTTTCATTGATATTTTTTGTTTTCACTAATAGCTTGAAAATATTAAATCAGGTAGGATAGTATCACTTACATTTTCGTTTATATTTTAGTTTCATTGACATTCCATTTGTTCACCTAGTTTATTACATTTCGTTGACTTTTATTTTTCAGGTCGATCCTATAACAATGAAGAATATAAAGTAGTTGATGTGGACAATCACTTTTTGGTAAATTTGGCCTATAAATCATGCAGTTGTCGTGTTTGGGATTTGTGGAGATTCCATGTGCTCATGCTTGTGCTGTTATTCGTGGGCTAAATTTAGATATATACACTTTTGTGTCAGACTACAATTTTACAGTATATTGTTATCAACCTATAAAGAATCAGTTTATCCTATTGGAAATCATTCTGATTGAGATCTGTTGATGTTGGTGTGAATGATTACCTCCAATAATTAAACATTGGTTCGACGACCACGTAAACAAAGAATATTATCAATTGGTGAAAAGAAAAGAAGCTCGAAGTGCAATCGATGTCACGTCGGGGCATAATTGCAGGACATACAAATTTCCAACAGTTGTTTAGTGAAGAAGCTTGATTTGTAATTGATGTTTGTAATGAAGAAGCTTGTTTTGTAATTGATGTTTGTCATCAATTTATCAATGATAGTGAGACAATCGATGTTTTTCAACCAATTTATCAATTAGATTGTAGTTGTTGCTTGTTGTCATCAATTTAACAATTAGATAGTGAGACAATTTGTTATTGATGTTTGTCATAAATATATTAGAGACCTTGTTACTAATGTTTTTGTTAGTGGAACAGACTTGTTTGTTGATATATCCATTCTTTAGTCAATATATGCTTCACAATATAAGCTTTTATTATGAAGCTTTTGTTTTCCTTTAGCCACAACAATTGAAAGAAATTATATATCAAGCAATCTGTAATAGCTTATGCAGCAATTAATACAATGAATTCAAAAGTATCAAAACTTCTTTTGTTAAATAACTATACTAAAAAGATAAGCATTTTTGCAGAAAATCTAATCAATGATAGATTTCTATCAACTGATAGTAGATAAGCATTTTTGCAAAAATCCAATCAATGATAGATTCTATCACTGATAGCATGTCCATTACTGATACATACTATCAGTGATAAAAGCTGTGCAGCTTGTGTTAAAGTTTGATCAACGCAACAACCCTGTTGAAAAGAACATGAATAACCTTTGAAGAACCGACCCAGAGACTAGACGATCGCTTAACAATCCAAACGATCGTTTACAAAATACTATACGATCGCCTACCAAATGCATCAACGATTGCTGAGCTCGCTACACAACGCTGAGTAACAAATGTTATACAATCGCCTAGCCAATGCTACACGATCGCCTACCAAATGCTACATAATCGCTTAGTTCTGCTACATGATCTAAAGTAACAAAATACTATACGATCGCTTAAATTATCTATACAATCGCTGAGTAACAAAATGTTATACGATCACCTAGCCAATACTAGGACGATCGCCTATCCAATTGTTTGCACGATCGCCTACCAAATGTTACACGATCGCTGAGCTCGACTACATGATCGCTTAGATCTGCTACACAACACTAAGTAAAAAAAATGCTATATGATTGTCTACCTAATGCTATAGATCGCCTACCAAATGCATACACCAATCACTGGAGTAACAAAATACTATACGATCGCTTAAATTATCTACACGATTGCTGAGCTCCGCTACACAATCGTTGATTAACAAAATGTTTATCATGATCGCCTACCCAATGCTAGACATCGCTACCAATGCTAAACCTGAGCTCGGATCGTACACAGGAGTACTGGTCGTAGCTGGACTACCAGTTGCTTACCTGCTACAACGCTGGTAACAAAATGTTATACGATCGCCTATCCAATGCCTATATGATCGCCTACCAAATGTTACACGATCGCTGAGCTCAAGCTAAACGATCGCTTAGCTTCTACTACATGATGTGTTGAGTAACAAAATACTATATGATTGCTGAGCTCCACTACACAATCGTTGAGTAACAAATGCTATACGATCGATCTACCCAAAGCTAGACAATCGCCTACAAATGCTACACATCGCTGAGCTCGGCTACAGGATCGCTTAGCTCTGCTACACAAACACTGAGTAACAAATGCTATATAATCGCCTACCCAATGCTATACGATCGCCTACCAAATGCTACATGATCGCATGAGACTCGGCTGCCATGATCACTTAGCTCTACTACACCATTGTTGAGTAACAAAATACTATAACGATCGCTTAAATTATCTACACGATCGCTGAGCTCGGGTACCAACGAACGCTGAGTAACAAAATTCTATACGATCGCCTACCCAAATTCTATACGATCGCCTACCAAATGCTAACAACGATTCGCTGAGCTCAGCTACACCGATCGCTTAGCTCTGTTACACGATCGATGAGTAAGAAAATATTATACGATCGTCTACCTAATGTTAGACGAATCGCCTACCAAATGCTACATGATTGCCTACTAAAATGCTACACGATCGTTGAGCTCAGCTAAACGATCACTTAGCTCTGCTAACACGATCGCTGAGTAACAAAATACTAATATGAAGTTGCAACTATATCAATCACATTATGAATCAGTCACATTCAATACTATAGCAATTG
>NC_052351.1:17545417-17558641 GCF_009727055.1 Benincasa hispida
TTCACTTTTGTCTATGAACATTGGATGTTTTATTTTCTTTACCACAAACCAATAAACTAAGATCCCTAGTTGTCGTTTGTAACTTAAGCATGTATGTGGAGATATACAGGTGGATCATGTCTTAAGTGATAACCAAAATGGTCTGTAGTATATGGATATATGAAGGAAACCTTATCCTAGTCACGCTACGGATGCGGCCCGCTTTGTAGAATAGTTATAAGTGGTGTGACATGCTACAGATGGTCTAATCTTGATCATTCATGTGGAGACATGCAAGCGGGGGCGTTCTATACAAAGAGTTTGTATAAGATCGAACTACTAAGTGTTATAGTCTTCTTATATAACATCGTTCATGACAGAGACTTCACTTCACTAAGATGACCATAGGTAACATGACCTCAATCTTGAGTGAGTTGGGAACTCCTGCCTTTGAGAGTGGTCCTTTGATTTGCATGAGTGCCAGTGTCCAGATTGTTAACTCAACTTACCATTTTGGGGATTCGTTTAATTTGGGAGCTGGAAACGCAGCTACACAAGATGAAATTCACTCCTTACCCGAAGCAGGGGTAAGTAGATAGATTGCTTCCATAAAAGTTGATTCCGGAACTTGAACGATGTGGCACCACACACCTTCTCATAGCTCGAGAGGTGTCCACATATAGTAGGACTATGTTGTATTGTTCATTAAAGGGATCAGTGGTACTTAAGGAGTTAGATGTAACTATAGAGATAAAACGGTAAATTAGCCCAGCTGTACTTACGAGCATCTATGAAGGGTTATCATACTGTTGATTGTTTATATCCGATGGACAAATAAATATATATGTGGTGAGAAAAGTGTAGCTGTCGGTCTTTAGTGGAATGCCTGGCAGTTAACGGATAGTGGATTTCGTGGCTAAAGAGTTTAGTCAGCTATTCACGTATCGTTGGAGCTTGAGTCATAGGTCCATAAGGTCCCCTTGGTAGCTCAATGGATTCAAGTTGAGAATAAGTTTTTGGGTCAGTTTGAAGTGTTTACATTGACAATAGAGAGTTCGATTATATATGATATGATTGAATTATTATATGATATGATTGACATTATGTATGAGATACATTATTTGGAGGAAAATGATATAAATATGATTTATATCGAATGGAGGAGAAAAGACTATGGTTCATATGTTGCATTTGATGTGATATTAAACCATAGGTTAATGAATATAATATGATTATATTTATTATTTATTTTTGGATAATTATAGGATAATTGTGCTGACATTTTCTCTGTAATTGTGTGATATTGGGAGGTTGCATTCAATTTTTCGTAATGAAGAATAAAATGAAAATAGTTTTCATTTTGCGATAGGTCATTCATTCGCTCACGTTTGTGTATACTGCTTATCGCATAGCAAACCGAGAGCCTACACGATAGCTCAACGTTTCTAAATGATCATATACAATAATGAAATGGAATTCTATATTAAAAACGGTGTATATATGAGACTACTCATTTTGTGGTCCAGTCTTATACAAACTCCTTTGTATAGGATATCCCCGCTCACATGTCTCCCACATGAATGATCAGGATCAGATCATTTATAGCACTTTAACAAAAATTGTAACATCTACAAAGCGGACCATACTCGTAGTATCACCAGGATAAGGTATCCAACCTTATCCATCCATCACTTAAAACATGATCCATCCGTATGTCTCTATATACATGTTTAAGTTACGAGATAAACATGGAACTTTGTTTATTGGTTTGTGATTAATGCAACAAAAATTGGAATAAAATATCATATATTTTATTAAATAAATAATGAGTTTGTACGTAACATTCATAAACTATAAGATCCTACGAGATTTAGGGCATCAAACTCAACAGAACTTTGGCAACCAACTCTAATACCACCTTCATGTGACCAATTTCAGACTCTGACCACTACCTCCAATTACAAACTTCAACAAAAATCCTCTTTGATAATCAACTTTGACAAACACTTTAGATTATTATAAGATCGATGACGGTTAAAGTATATAGTAAGGTTATTGATTATATAAATAATAGTATTTTGTCTATATTAAGTGCAATATTTATACGTAACATTTTGTAAATTATATTTCTATTTAGTTGAATTCACATATCTAATGAATGTTAATAATATTTGGAAAAGTATATATGGAGATTTTTTTCCTGCAATATTTTTTTGTAAGAAATAGTGAAAATGGAGATTTATTCTTGATGATCCTCCAAATTCGAAGGAATTGAAAGTGAAATGGTTGAAGAAATGTGGTGACATTTTGTTAAGATGATGAATGATTCAATTAAAAATATTTATGATAAAGTAAAAATGCAGAACATTAATAATAGGAAGAAGAAAGAAAAAGAAAATAATGATGAAATTCATTGAGATAAATATGAACTCAAATGGGCATCCACAAATAGCCCTGACAAATATTTATACGTATAAAATCTATTTCATGTTTAATTTAGTGAGTAAAAATAGGGATGTTCATGTTTAATTTATATTAAGACGGTGTTGTGGTAAAAATCGTAAGCCCTAATCCTTTTCCACTATCCCCTTCATGTTATATTTTGACCTTTGACCTTCAATAATCAAATTCTATTCCTATTTATTGGAGGAATCCACGATTTCCTATGTAACTTCTATTACTACTCAACTTCTTTCTTCCCTTCTCCTTCTTCTCCGGCGATTCGGCACCTCGTGACGCTCTTTCTTACGCGGTGGTGCAGCGACAACGTTATCCACGAACGAGCGACGTTATTCTTCTCCGGCGAAGGCAGCGGCGGTGCAGACTGAATACGCACAGTAATCCCTCTGTTTCAGTGGCATTCTAAGGCGGTTTCCGGCGGTTTCGAGGTCGTTTGGTGAGGTTCGCGTGTGGAATAGATTAGACTGCTTTAGAACATCTTATTGTTAACATCTGCAATTATGGAAAGAATTGGAAGGAAGCGGCCACATCCGGATTATCATGCTCCATGGAAAAATTATAGGGTCATAAGTGGTCATCTAGGATGTGTAAGATCAATTGCATTTGATCCCAGTAATATGTGGTTTTGTACTGGTTCAGCAGATCGTACCATCAAGATGTGGGATGTTGCAACTGCAAAGTTAGAACTCACATTGACAGGCCATACTGATCAAATACGAGGTCTTGCTGTTAGCGCCAACCATACATACATGTTTTCGGCTTGTGATGAAAAACAAGTCAATTGCTGGGACTTGGAACAGAACAAGGTAGTCCGTTTTTGCCCTGGTCATCTCAGCGGTGTTTATTGTCTGGCTCTTCATCCAACCATTGATATTTTGCTTACTGGGGGACGTGATTCTGTCTGCCGAGTGTGGCACATTTGAAGTAAGGTGCAAGTTCATGCCCTCTCTGGCCATGATAACTCAGTTTGCTCGGTTTTTTCTCGACCCACTGATCCACAAGTTGTGACTGGTTCCATGACTCAACTATTAAGTTTTGGGACCTTAGATATGGAAAGACTATAACAACTCAACACATCATAAGAAATCTGGTCGAACAATGGCACAGCATCCTAAAGAGCACAGTCTCTTTGCTTCTGCTTCATCGGATAATATCAAGAAATTTAACCTCCCCAGAGGGGAGTTTTTGCACAATATGCTTTCTCAGCAGAAGACTATAATCAATGCGATGGATGTCAATGAGAAGGGTGTTATGGGAACTGGGGGTGATAATGGTAGTTTATGGTTTTGGGACTGGAAGACTGGTTATAACTTTCAACAATCACATACAATTGCTCAGCCTGGCTCGTTGGATAGTGAAGCTGGTATTTGTGCTCTCTCTTACGACATAACTGGGTCTAGGCTTGTAACTTGTGAAGCCGACACAACTATTAACATGTGGAAAGAGGATGAAAATGCTACCCTTCAAACTCATCCCCTCAACTTCAAGCCATCCAAAGATATTCCAAGATTTTTTTAGGCTTAGAATTGTCAAGCTCTCGTACTTCCTATGCCTCAGGAATAGAAACAACGACCTCCTAGTTTTCAATTATTTTTCTGTAAATACAATCAATAAGACTTGTGATTCTTTGGAAATTAGTCAATTTTCTTTAGAAATGTATATAAAGTACAAAATATTTTATAGTTTATGGTTATTTACACGAGAAGAGTTCTATATAAATATTTATAAAATTTCCATTCTTATGCAGTGTCCTCTTCTTGTACAAGTTTAAAGTGACGTGTATATTATATAATATTGAAAATTAAACGTTATCAAGCACTACACACATATTAACCATAGAGATTGGAATATTTAAAAAGAAATATACTTCAATGTTCTGTAGAAAATAAACCACGGAGTCAGACTGATGGAGAATCCAGGGAGAGAAGTCTTTATAGGTGTGCAAAATCAAACCAAACAGGTAACCGGATCTTATGGAGTGCATGACAAGTAGGAACTCTTGCTTCAATTTTTTTTTTCCCTCAAATTATATTGAATTTCGTATAGACTCCAGTAATAATTCTTCGTTCCCTTCCCACTGCAGTGTTGCAAAGTTCCCTTTTGTCTTTTCTCTTCTGATTTGCTTTTATGTGAAGCATAGAAAAGAGTAGGTAATTAGAAGCCATGGCCATGCATATAATCCGCCTGCTTCCTCACATTTTAAGGTATTTAACCTATCTCATTACCACATTAGAATCTCGCCACTCGTATCTATACCTGAGATGAAGTTCTCACATCTATGCTTATGTCCCATCTTACAAGGTCTTCAAAGTAATGGGGCAGCCGCTTCTCAACCTAGGGATGTGTGCCTTCTTTTCAAGGCAAGGATCTGGATCATCAACCGTCCACCTAAACAATACAAAGGTAACAGAATTATGATAAGGATAAGAAGGAGAAACAGTAAATTCTGAATTATATCTTGGAACATGATGAAATGCCTGCTGCTTATGTAATGTACAAACTCACTTGTACCCTCCAGTCATTCTGTGCAAGAAGACCAACATTGTTAATTTGGCCATGTTAATGCCTAGACAGGTCCTGGGTCCAGATCCAAAAGGTATGAAACTGTATGGCTTTTGAATTTCCTGGAGTTGTGCCCCATAGTTACATGAACAATAGTATATGTTTAGTAGCCAAATAAGGAAAAAAGAACAAGAAGAAACAGTGATAGGTTGTGGTGTAGATACATCAAATCTGGAAGGGGTGAATTGCATGGGGTCCTTGTACAAATCTGGGTCATAATGAATGCATGTTGCATCGATGTTCACATGCCATCCTTCCTTTATTTCAAAACCTGCATATCACGTGCAAAATGAGTTGGATGGGATTTTCGGTTCCCTCTGTTGAATCAGTTTGTTCGAAATCTTCACATCAAGTCCACATGGCATCCTTTTCTATCTATTTACCTATAAACAGAATGCCTTTCTTCATACCTATCTACATGTTATTATTCTAGCAGCAGAAATAGTTCAACAGGAATCTTGTAAATTTCCTTCAACGAGTGAAATATCAAAAGGAGAGAGAATGACAGTAACAGGAGAAACATGCCTTCTAATCTGCAATCCCCTAGTGCCACACGAGGAAACCACAGCAAAACATTGGACATTCTCAACGTTTCTTTGACAACCTGCAATGTACATGACTTAAGTTGTCAATGGCCACTTCGTCCATTGTGCATGGAATTCCTTAAAAAATAAGGAATAGACTTAGGCTACTTATAACCTTTGAACCGTAGGACATTTTGTTAAGATCTTCAAGGGTAAGCAATTCTCCATCTTCCTTATTTCGTAGAATTGACAATTGTTCTTCCTGGAGATTTGAAATGGGTATTACTTATTAGTATTCACTTCACAGGAGTCTTTGGAATGAAAAGAATGAAGAGCCGTGGATTATGGTTAACGTTTGTTAGTTTTCTTTCAAAGTAACTTCACAGGTTCTGGATCTTACCCGTAGCCTTTCTTGGGCCTCTCTGTTCTCGTCCAGGAACTTGATACTCCACATCATAGCAGCGGCTGTGGTGGTTTGGCCTGCAATTATCAGTGTCAATAGGTTATCCATTATCTCTGAGTCATCCAGCTTTTCATTTGAAGGATATGAATCTCTCTGCAACATTGACTGCAGGAAGTCTTTGGGTGACTCCTCTCCCCTCCTCCGTCGGAAAATTATCTCTCTAAATCTTTTCATCAGTCGGTTTCGTGCCTGCTCAACATGTTGGTTTGGTAATTAGTATATATGTTTCGAAAGTTGAATTAAGCGAAAAGCTCCTCATTAAATTTTATTGTACAATTGGGATGCCTATATCTTGAAGCTTCTGACTGTACCTTGATGCCTTTGTAGTACCTAGTTTCCGGAATCATGACTGGGAAAGATAACATGGCATCAGAGACGGCTATACAGTCTTTCTCAATCTGTCTTAGTGTAGATTCATCTCTTAGACTCATTAGCATATGGCACATGGAATCGAATGTTATCTGCAAACCACATAACATAAAAATAAGATATGTTTGCTGCCCAAGTCGAACAGACAAGTTTGAGAAAGATGACTAAGTTTTTATATTTCTGTAACCTTCATGCTAAAATCAAGCAGTACAAAACTTTTCCCATCTTTTACTAGTTTCTTTAGCCTTTTGGAGAGCATGTCGTCAAATTCTTTGACAAAATTAGACAGAGAAGTCATGGAGAAAGGATCAGCTAGAAGACGTCTAATCCTTCTGTGATTCTCATGGGAAACGCATAGTAAACTCTTCTCCCCAACAGCATCTCCCATGGATTTCACGTAGCCCTTGTTGAATTGGACAAAATCATTGGCAAATATTGCTTTTGCACCTTCTGCACTTGGAACAAACACATGTATCTTTCCAAATAGCCTTGTCTTGAACCACCTACCATGCCTGGTTTAGTGTCACCACAGTCATCAATTCCATGTTCTAAACTGCCTGGGATGTATAAGCTAATCTATCTATGTATATATGTATGTGTATCTACCTTCCCAAATACCCATACAACCCACATCAATAGTGTAAGTGTAGAAAATCAATGGAGTTGACTCATAGGCGATGATAAGCAAAGTCAAGTTTTGTAGCCAAAAGTTCTAAAATTATCAAATTAAACGCTTAAGGAATCATCTAAAATACATCAATTTTAAAATTTAGAAAAAGGGTCCAAACTTGATGGCTTTGAATGTGGAAAATTGGAATCATATTAAGGGAATATTATAAGTCATACTGACAATAATTCTTGTGTAAAGAATATCCATAATCACCATAAGGGAGAGAACCACTTACCACAACCTGCGGAGCCTGACAAAGTGGTAACATCCTCTGGTACTGTTATTAGCAGAAAGAAAAGAGAAGGTTTCCCCTACAAAAGGTAACCCCAAGTTACCAGGAATTCCTCCAACATTCTTGCTCCTCTGTCGCCAGCAAACTTTCGAAACCAACGCTAAAATAGCTATGGAGAGAAGTGCTGCCACTGTAGGGTCAAAGTAGTTTTGAGCTAAGAACACAAGCCCTTCCTTACACAACATCTTCAAACTTTTCACCCACGAACTCTATTGACTATTGATGAAAACAATGAATGGTTCCAGTGTGATGGGGGATTACTCTTCCAAGATGCTGCAATATATAAACATTAGGAGGGAGGGCCAGAGTGTTCAACAAGATAAGATTGTGGTATATAATTTAAATGGTCGCCAATGTATATCCTTGGATGCTTAGGCTTGAGAATGGAAAGATTCATGCCAGAAAAACGACACATTATATGATATCCACCCGTGTTTAATCTTTATTTCAAGTTGGGGTCTATTGTGTTTGTTTACTGATGGAATATATTTATCATATAGTGGACAAATAACCAGTCACTTTCTTTTATAATTATGATTGTGATATATGGATTTGATGTTTATATGGGGTCTAAACTAAATGCTTCTAATATATAATCGAAGACTCCTTAGATGCCCACCAACGTTATATTTGATGGAGATCAATCAGACTATACTTGTGGATTGAGCATTTATATTTGGCTTTAATTTATTGATTGAATCATAATTTACGATTTGTATTATATTTCTATTTAGCTGTCTTTCATTATATTTCTGAATTAGTGTAGTTATGAGGCTATTATTAGCATGCTTTGATTATATCAAGGAGTCCACTAATCTTCACCTCTTCCTCAACTTTTCCCTTTTCAAGTCCACTTTTTCTCTACCTTGCATCGATATACCTTTTCTCTTTCTCGATTTGGGTGGGGATGTGATTTCATATCCATACAAATTGGAACACCAAACATGAGGTGTTCTACCAAATCCTATCTTGACAGTGAGACAGAAAGGGAAAAGTATTATGCAAAAGGTGAATATGGATATGGAAAATTGATCATGAAATTTGGTTGGGAGTTTACATGGGTAGTAAAAGGTGGGTTTTGACTGAGAAGTCCTTATTATAAGCCTAGTGGAGAGTGCAGAGTGGGTTTAGAGATTCCTATAGAAAATGGAAATGGAAAGGACCCACTTTGAGGATTTAAGGATACTGAAAACCCAAAAGGGCAGGTTCTTGGAGTGTCAGGGTCAGGGTCAGGTCTGTGAAAATACCTTTTTATATATGAAAATGATGGTAGAAGAGGAACCAAAAGGCCATTAAAATGGTATGTGTAGCAGCACTTTGTTACATAGCACTTTGCTACTGCTCACGTAAGATGATAACAATTCTGAAAGTAGAATGATAGGGACAGATTTTGTAGTCTTATGGCCGGCCATGCCCATAAACAACTCCTTGCTTCGGTGGACTGCTGTTGTTTGTTTCCTTTCAAGGGTCCCAACCACCAAATTTACATATATATTTTGAGGTTCAACCTTGTTGGATTTTCTGTCTGTTCTTCCCAATTATTCTTTCTCTTGTGTTACTGTTTTTTGTCTCACTGTTCTTCAACTTCCGCTTCCTCCATTAGAAAGGATCAAATCTTCCATCAAAACTGTTCCAAAATCTAAATGATGGGACTAATTGTTCTAACTTCTAATCTTTAATTATCTTCTTTAATTTGTTACAAATAATCAATGCTGATATTGAAATGTTTTTTAATTCTTTTCATTTGATTTTTATTCTCTTTAGGCAAATTTAGGAGAGAAATTTCTCATAACTGCATTTTCTTCCCCCTTTCGTGGAGTGGAGTTTAGCTAGGATATTTTAAATATTTTTAAATTTTAGATTATATATATGTATCAGTAATAGTATATATATATATATATATATATATAGAACTATGAGAGAAGAATCTTTACATCCTCATCACACCTATTTAGGTTGAGGTGATTATATGCTCAATGGTGTGTTATTCTTTTATATGTGAATATGATCTACACCATAAATATGAAACATCATAATCTAACGGTAGAAACAAAAGGAGAAGCGGCATGAAGGGGCTTCCATAAAACTAAAAGGGTTGGACCTACGTGGAGTTGTGTTAAGATGGGGAGTGGTGACCCCTATTAGCTCAGCACAGCTCCACACACTATTCTCGACGACGATGGCTCCATACCCTGAAGTTAAAGTCATTTGGAGGTGAGGTGCTCTCACTCAAACAAGGACTTTCGACGATGGAATTGACCTTTTACAAAAAAAATTTCCATACAAGGGAGGTGAACCAGAGGAGAGGCATCCCTCGCTCTCAATGCTCTCAATTTGGGTCCTTTTCCCTGTGTTTGGGTTTTATCTTGAACAGACAATCACGTCATTTCTCTATTATAATTATTTGAGTTGAAATGGTATATTTTTTTGTGTATGGATGTAAACTATAGATATAAAAAATCATGATCTAACGATTAGAGATATATTTGAACAAATAGTCATGTTCTTTGTCATGTTACAACTATTCAGTGAAACATCAATATCTAATTGTAGAGATATGTTTGAACAAACACGTCTTTTGTTTTTTCATAAGTTTCTATTTTATCTTTTATCTTCAAATAGTTTCAACTAGT
The DNA here is from genome assembly GCF_009727055.1 of Benincasa hispida. NCBI lineage: Eukaryota > Viridiplantae > Streptophyta > Magnoliopsida > Cucurbitales > Cucurbitaceae > Benincasa > Benincasa hispida. Next base: position 17,555,370 of record NC_052351.1, read on the forward strand.
CGAGGTAAACAATGTAAAAAAATTATTTGATATGCTAGTTAGAATCTTTTTAAACTTTTTTTTTTCTCTCTCTATATTAAAATAAACTATAAATTAAATTTCACAGATGCTATGAACTAGTATAAATAAATTACTATAAAACAAACTCTCTTTTTATATGAAGTTAAATTGGTCTTTTAAGTTATCAGTTCAGTTTATGAGCTTTGTTTGAGTTTATTTGGTTTCTAAATTTTAAAGTGTTTAATTGATTTTTTTTAATTATGTGTTCATTTGAAATTTCGATTTTGTATCCAATAAGTCGTGAACCAACTCAAAAGTTGACATCATATTCAATTTGATGTTAAAATCTAATTCTAAACTCTAATTGATGTCCACCTAATAATTAAAATAAAACGAACATATTTGTTATATTTTCAATTGACAATGACCCCCTTTTTTTCTCTTTTATATCCACCCTTTATTATCACACCTAATTTATATCATTTCCTTTTGTGGTGCTAAATAATATGCTTTTGATTCTCATCGTATCAATCACGTATTTGGTTCAACTTTGGATTGCTCTATAGCTTCAATTTCCCCCCTTTTATTCATTATTTCTTCCTTTATCTTGATCTTTTCCATTATCAATCAATTGTTGGAGAATCATATCATTGTACTCTTATTGATTATTTATTTATTCTTCTTCTCTTTCACTATTGACATCATCATCTTTTAACCTTCTTTTCTTAGACTAACTTAAAATGCAAATTCAATTTTTTTTCTTTTGCAAAGGAAATTCAATTTTTTGTTGCATATATTTGGAGTTGGAACTAATGACCAAGTGGATACTTTTTTTTTATCGAAAAATTAAAATAAAAAAAAATGTCCAATTCGAGATTTGATTTCATGGTTGGTCATTAAGGAGCCATTTCGTAACATGTCGTTTTTTTGTTTCTTGTTTTCGGTTTTCTGTTTCTCGTTTCTTATCTTTTAAGAACTAGAAACATGAATATATTTGATAACTATCACTGTTTCATATTTCTTGGAAAAAAGAAGAAATAGAAACAGAAACTTGTTTGATAACTATTTCTTGTTTTTCATTTTTCGTTTTTTTTTATAATAATATGATATGTATTAAAAAAAAAAACAGAAGATGTCATATATTAAATATCGAAAAAGAAATTATCAAAAATTTATTTCATTTAATACAAATAAGTCTCAATGCACAACTAAATACAAGAGCAAGGTTGTATCTATCTTTTAAATGTTGCCCAAATTTGATTGATAATTGCATCTCTTATTTGAGAGATTTGTCTTAAATGATTTCGACTCAGATTTAACTTAACTATAGTAAAAATATTTAAATTTACATATTGGAATTTGAAATTTTAAAATTAAACTAATATATAAAAATAATTATTTGGAAAACTTGTAAATCAAAACTAAACTAATATATAAAATATAGCAAACTTAAGTAATATTTAAATAGAAAAATGAAAAAGTCCAGAATTCCCATACTCAACAAAAATGAAAAGGTCCAAAAAAATTAAGAAATATAATGAGAAAAACAAAACAAATGTCTTGAAAAGAACAAAAGAAATACAATATTAAAAACAAATAGGCCTAGAAAATGCATTAGATGAGATTTGAACCCAGGACCAGGGGAATGAAGATGGGTTCCATGGGTGTCTGATATAAAAAAAAAAAACAAAATAAAACAAAACAAAACAAAACAAAGGGTTGTCTGCGACGCTAAGATGATATAAGATATCTGGAGTTTTGATGTCTATATTTGGGTGTGTAGAGTTGTTATGTATGAGTTCATATGTCTGTATTTGTGTGTGCAGAGTTCATATGTCAGTGTTATCTAATTCAGTTTTTGTACTCTATAATAATTTGTCTATATGAACACTATTTTTTTAAAAATCTTATAATCCAATTATTGTATCCATCCTATTTGGAATAAAACATTGATTGTATTTTTTTATTCTTTCCAATCCCAAGATATGGTATACAGTTCAATTTTATATTATTCATTCCAAACTTCTCATTAAAGAAAGCCAAATGGTTTTATAAAATAGTATTAATTTAGACGGGATATGAATTTCATTAAATTCATTCCACTATAAAAAAAATTAAACTAGATATGAAATTCATTAAATTCATTCTACTATAAAAAAATTTAATTGGATATGAAATTCGTAAATTCATTCACTAAAATATTTGACATAATTTGATGGCCTTATACATGACCATTTTACAACTTGCTTAGAAAAATTTGCATCCATATCTAAGGGCCACATGTCAAGGGCCATCTGTACATGTCACAAAAAATCAACAAATATATGATACCTATGGAATAAGAGACTAGGGGAAGTTAAAAAAAAATAATAACAAACCAACTTGCAAACACCGATAATGTAATTAGTTAGTCTTGCCCAATAAACGCATGCAATACCTTCTTCTTAATGGTGGTGGAATGGCTAAACCGTATGTTCGTTGAATATCATTCACCAACAGATCTATGAGTGTCAGCTGATCATCCTCCTCTAAATAATTGGGAATGATGTAGGGTTACTGACTGCAGTTAAGAACTGGCTAGTGAACCAATTCCAAATGAAAGATTTGGGAGAGGCTCAGTTTGTTTTGGGTATATAGATCTTTCGAGATCGTCAGAACAAAGTGCTAGCACTGTCTCAAGCATCGTACATTGACAAGATGTTGCTCAAGCACTCGATGCAAGACTCCAAAAAGGGCTTACTGCCATTCAGGCATGGAGTCACTTTGTCCAAGGACATGTGTCCTAAGACGCCTCAAGAGGTTGAGGAGATGAGACGAGTCCCATATGCATCTGTCGTCAACAGTTTGATGTACACGATGCTCTGTACTAGGCCAACCATCTACTACGCTGTGAGAATAGTCAGTAGGTATCAGTCTAACCCAGGCCAAGGTCACTAGACCACAGTGAAGAATATCCTCAAGTATCTTCGAAGAACGAGGGACTACATGCTCGTGTATAGATCTAGGGATTTGATACTTATTGGATACACGGATTCTGACTTTTAGACTGATAGGGACTCTCGCAAGTCCACTTTAGGGTCAGCTTTACTCTTAACGAAGGAGCTGTAGTGTGGCGAAGTACTAAGCAAGGGTGCATCGCCGACTCCACTATGGAGGTGGAGTACGTAGCGGCTTGTGAAGCTGATAAGAAGACCGTCTGGCTCAGGAAGTTCTTAACAGAATTGGAAGTTGTTCCAGATATGTCTAGGCCCATCACCCTCTATTGTGACAAT
>NC_052351.1:17558741-17591614 GCF_009727055.1 Benincasa hispida
AAAGGACTACCATCGAGATTTCTCTACTATGCTCAAGCTGGAACGTCTGTGGTGGAAAACCTAAATCATTGTTAAGTTGATGAAAAACAGTGGAGGGATGTGTAGGGTTTTCAATTTTTCACTTCAGAAGTAGAACTCAGAATGTCCCTCGATGATCATCATGCATGGCGCTTCTATATATAAGTAGATTCATGCAAATATACAGGGTTACCAGCTTGAAGATCATTGCAAGAAGCATTGGATTTTTGATGATAAATCCATCACATCTGTTAGTGGGTTTTCCCAAAAAATGGAAGAACCCCCTTAACTTAAAATATTTCAAAAAAATATTTCATTTTTTTTTTATTTAAATTAGTTTACAAATTAATTCAAAAAATAATTAATTTAAATAATAAGTAATTTTTAATTAATTTTTAATTTAAACTTTTAATATGAAATAATTTAATTTAATATCTAAATATTAAATTAATAAAATGTATCAATTCACAATAAATCAATTTTATATTTAATCATAATTTAATATTTAATTGATTTTCCAATTTCGTTTATTCGATTAAACTAAACATTTTTTAAATTGTTAATATATACAATGCAATCGAAAATCCTAAAAATTGGAATTTGAACATTTCAAATTTCATAACCATAAATTTCCTACATCAATACTTCAATTTGTTATTCTAATTTAATGAACTAGTAAGAGGGACTTAATGGACCTAAAGATTATGAGCTCCAACGATCTGTAATTAATTCATTAAACTTTTTAATCGATTATTACTATTCTTAACTATCAAGACACAAACCACTATAGCTCAATAGTTACACTCTCCTCACTATAGATATATTTATGTTCATATAACCCATAATCAGTAAGTCGATCCTTCACAGGTCGTTCATAATTAAGCTGGGTCAAAATTACCGTTTTACCCCTATAATACATCTTGTTCCTAAGTTTCCATTGACCTCAGTGAACAATTTAATTCATAATACTACTTATGAATCATTCCCTCCTATTATGAGAAGGCGGGGCTCAATTATTCAAGACCTGGAATCAGCACTTTAAACAACCTATATGTTAACCCTAACATGGGTTAGGAATGAATTCCATCTTGCAGGGTTATGTCCCACTATCCATCCGATCTTATCCCAAAATGGAAGGCTTATTGAGCAGTGCTGTTGAACTACTGTCACCCATGCAGATCAAAGGATAATCCTAAATAAACAGGAGTTTATAGCTAGCTCAGAATTAAGATCGAGTTATCCTAAGTTTATTTCAGTATAAAATAGTCAGTTTTAACAGTACACGGTCTTATAAAAGAAAAGTGACTATTTCGTGATTTAGTCTATATGCAAACTCATTGCAAAGAATGCCCCCACTCACATGTCTCTACATTTGTGGATCACGTCATTGTATTACATATACAAAATGGGCCGCATCCAAGAGTGACCCAAGACGAGATACCCAATTTTATCCATATACTTATAGACCATATTAAGTCTATATAACTATTAACTTGATCTATTTATGTTACCACATAAAGTTAAGTGTGCATACTATAGTCATGGATATGTTTATTGATTTTCATAATAGAATGCAAAATCATCAATTTTATTGAATAAGATACTCAATAATATTTTATTAATAAATTGAATGTTTAATACAAATATTTACGAATTGCAAGTTTTAAGCATTTCCAACATAAGCATGTTGTAATATTGTGTTAACATTATAACAACTAGCATGTTGATGTGTTATTACATGACTCTATTTATGAATATGTCAATTTCTATGTAAAAAAATCATGATAAGAGTATGTTATCATTATTCTATATGATTTTGCATATAATATTGTTTAGAAAAATCTAAATCCATTGGCTTTGACTTCTCTCTCCTCTTTAATTTCTTATTAATTGATCGCACTACTTCGTATTTTTAGTTCACTACAGCTTCAATTTTAGAGTCAATGCACCTTTTCTCAATGCAATTATCAAGCTATAATTGCTACAACACAAGATAGAGATACGAAACTTCTAGTTTGCAATGAATGTTCAACACATTTCTTGTCAGGTAATGTTTAATTGAATAGTTTTAATACTGTCAATTTAAATTGGCTTTGACGGACATCCTGTAATGATGGTGATAGTAATCACGGCAATGCCCCAGAGAACATATTTTATTGTTAACCGAAGTGGTTTAGATGAAAAAAATTTATGTTTCCCGTCAATCTATTTTAACAAAGAGTTTTAAGTAATCGCATTATCTAAATATTTAGATCTTTTTGTCCAATGTCAAGTAAGAAGATATCATCTACTTTATGTAAAATCTCAAGTATCCTACTTTTGTACAATGTCAAGTAAGAGAGATTTCTTAAATGGCTTCCTTTCGGATTATTTTGACCATTTCATATTAATTTGGTCTTAAGTCCTAGCTTCTATGATTGCAAACACACATTTCATCGTCTTTTATGGTAATATAGTTATATTTTGATTAATGCCTATCACGTATGAATTGATTAGAATATACTATATTTGAAAAGTTTTCTGATATTGATCCTCATGAACATTAGTCATTCAATACATTTGGTTACACGATTTATTATCGTTTGAGTATTGAAGAAAAAATAGAGAAAACTATTGATCGAGTTTGGAAAACCTTTAAGAATTATTAGGTGTCTTCATAACCGTTTTTTTTTCATGTTTGCAGATCTGATCTTTATTTTTTGTTTTTTTTTTTTAATTGTTGTGTTAGAATTTCATTGAAGGGTTAGATTCGAAGGATTGGGTGAAGATCTGTGAGTCGCTTCATAATGCTAGGCGTCTTGCGATTTTTCATTCGGAGCTTTTGAAAATACTTCTCAAATGTAGAACAACAAAACAAAGAAAACAATAAAATGCCAAATAGTAATTAAATGGGACTTAAGGTCTTATTTTCTCCCTTCACTATTCAGAATATTTTACATTGCTTAATATTGGATATCAGTCTAACTGCTACTGTGATAAGATATGCCTAGCTTTGCATGCTACCTAAATTACAACCTTTTCCTTCTTTTTCAAATTTTGGATGACATTATGGCCGGGACTTAAACTAGTAAGATCACACTTGACAAATGCCGTTTGCCAGTAGGAATCAGGTTGATGGCGATTGTTGGCCATTCTGAATCTGATTTGTTGAAGGCCACAGAATCATTTAGAAGTGTTGCAGCTGTGGTGCTCAAGGATCACAAATAGGTGTGTATGTTCACAATGGCCAGCAACGTTGAATAGCATGGCGCAGGGCTGACTAAGATGTTGCTGTTGTTATTTAATAGTTGTTTCAAGGGTAGATTTGTAGTTTCATTTGGAATTTTAGTTTATCTTTGAGTTGAGCATTTTTTTAAAAAAATGGTTCCATATAGGATTGATAGTCTTCTATAACTTATAGATTGTTTATATCGACTTTGTTATGAACTTTGTTAACATGATCAGTAGGGATGGCAACGGAGCCGGAGCAGGGTGGGGATGCACTCCTCATCCCCGTTTTCATGGGCATTTTGGTTTCTAAAACTATTTAGAATAATATTGTAATTTTTAAAACTATTTAGAAAAATATTGTTGTTTCAAAAAAATTTAGAAAAATATTGTAGTTTTTTTTTTAAAAAAAAAAATTAGTATTTCAAGTTTTCAAAACTTGACAAAGGAGGTCAGTCTTCAAAACTCAACAAAGCTAAGTCGAGTTTTGAAGACTCAACTTCTATCCCCTTTTTTTATTTTCCATTTTATTATTTTAATATTCCACCTCCCTTTTTTATTTTATTATTTATTATATTCTACCTCATTCACTTAGTTATTATTTTTTATCACCATCTTCTTAACTTAACTCTAAGAAATATCATTGAAAATAATATCTCATTCACATTTTCTTCCATAATTTAAAAATAATAAAGTGTAAATTAAAGTATTCATGTTAATACAACTATTATCTCATTTATATAAAAATAATTAAAAAAATCAATGTGCCACAGGGCAGACGTTGTCGATTTCGAGCTGGTTGTCGTCATCGACTTCGAACTTGAGGTTGCTTTGGTTCCTCGCTCCGGTACCTCTACAGGCATTCATAATATAAATATTCATTATATTGTCCATGACCGCGACCATGTCCATGCACGTATGAAGACGATGGACCAGCCTCTGAATCATAATATTTGAACCAAATGTTAGCATCATCATCATCGAACTAATATAATCAGTTCGGCTCTGCGTCTGCATCATAGGGGCAATTCTTCCACATTGTGGTCAACCTCATCCAACCCATTTTCTTCTTCTCGAATAAGTCCTCTACGTCTAGGAGCTGGTGGAGGAACAATAGGTATATCGTACATATAATGTATCTCCTCCATATAGCTCTGGTTGTCACTACATATAGCAAGATCCTGGTTTGTATCATTCGCAATATCACGGAGTCTACTATTGTTCGATCTCTGTGAATTATAAAACAATTAGACGATATTTAAAATAAATTTACATTAAAAAATAATTAGATAATATTCATTTATTTACCAGATGACTCACAGTTGCTCTTATACGAGTAACATAACGCTTTGTGATATTATTATACAGTTGATGTAGTTTTGAGTGACATCCCTATCAAACTACTCAATAGAAACCTCCATTACAATAAACTGCACGATATTGCCATCGCACTACCAAATGTGAAACTTTTTCAGACTAATCTTCAGTTCTTAAGTCAATGTCATGCAGTAGGGGTTCAGTATTACAAGGCGATGGAACATTCTGCTGAAAACCAAATTATCTCATCACCCTGTCAGGAAGATGCCACCCACCAATGTGCAAAACATATGAGAGGATTTATCGTCTGCCATATGTTTTGACCATTTGTACAGAAATTGGGCAAAGTGTGCATAACAAGTTTGTAAGGCTCCCAAATAATCTAAAACACAAAATATTATATTGAAAAATATTAAAGACGAATACAATGAAAATATGTATAAAATAATCAATTTGGTTCAATATTAATGTACCTGATCAGGTTGAAGCATATCAAATATGTATCTATATTGGCTGCCTACATATGTGGCTGTTCTAGTGACACAAAATTTGTCTCTCCACCTAAATTTTTAAATTGATAATTTAGATTATGAATTAACTAGATCAGTCATATAAAAATTAAATTGAATTCAAATAACATACCGAGAACCATAGGCTCGTCCAGCTAACTGAGCGACATTTACATGTTATAGCCGTGGAGCCATTGTTGGAAATCGCTCCCAAGCCCATAGTTGCAAAAGTATCATAGGCCTAGCTATCTTGCAAACTTCAAGTTTTGTTACTTTGCACATTGTCTATACAACCATGTCAAGCATGCTCCACCCCAAGAATAGTGTCCTGCATAATAGAGGTTAGCTAACAGTGGCGGGAACATCAAGTGAACAAAATGACTTGATTTATCGAAAAATAGACTTTCACCCAATATACTCGCGCATATCTCATGATGGTTTCTTTGTCTGCATCATCAGCGAGCTCATAGAATTGTGTCCCTAACCATATCAAACTTAACCTCGATCCTTTAATTTTATCGGCAGGTGAGGTCACACCAAGGTATAATTGACAAATTTGTAACCAGTCATCATTTATCACTCCGGAGACCGGCTCACCGTCAACAAGTAACTTGAATAACACTTCTATATCTTTTAGAGTGATAATATGCACTCTTCAATAGACATATGAAATGTATGTGTCTCAAGTCTCCATCTCTCGACCAATGTTGTGATGAGATGCCAATCTAACTGAATAAATCCCAATCTGGCAATTTCATAAAATACAGATGTACGAAGTAGCAGTAGTATTCGAGGGTAGAGTGGGATAGTGCCTTGAACAACTGCCTCTCGACATCTACAAGATATTTCGCCAGTGGTGCGATCTTTCCATACAACGGATGATCGATGAATTGATTGGTCATACAAAACATCGGGAACAATAGGTCCTAAATTTAAAGCCATGATCTAAAAGGAAAAATATATATATTTCTCAATTAAATAATGTACAACTTAATTAAAAGAATAATGTACAACTTTATAAATTATAATTAAAAAATTAAATAAACAATAAAAGTATCATCTACACAATTGAAATAGTTTTACAAGATAAAAAGTATTAATAATAAAAATCCCTAACTCTAGAGCCTGTCTTAGTAACGAAAGACATTTCCTTCGATTATGACCTACCTAATTACAAAATCCACATCGTAGTCGAGTGTTTGGTTCTGTCCAATCCATCTCATTATAGTAATGCGAACTCTTTGGTCTACCAGGTTTTCTCAACAACGATGGGTCAAGCATATAAGACGGGCATATTAGGGTGTGTGATCTAGTAATCTTCATGCGGTACAGGTTGAAATTGAGGAGAGTAACATCCAATATACGTTGACAATTTATAGTAGTCCTCAATAAAATTTTTGTAGTTCATATTAAAATGTGAGCAAAGTGCCATAAAATGCGAGCATGAAATGTCAAACGCTTGACACTTGTTACATGAACAGTACCGCTCAGATCCGTTTAGCCTCAATATTTGAACATTTACTCCTTTAGCATTGAGGTTGTGACGTCCAGTCTTCACATGAAACACACCTTCATATTGATCGTATGATTGTACTTTATGTTTACTAGATCTTGCAGCCCATTTATTAATTTTTTCATGTATGTACCTGAATTTTTACTCCATTTAGTATTATAAATATGCTTGAAACAAATTGTTAATAACATATATATAAAAAAAATAATATTATCGGGTGTACTTATCTTGATGCTTCAAAGCAATTCTTATTTCTTCTCCTCCTTTTTCGAAATAATTTACGCACTTGAAGAACATTATTTGAGCAATAGTATATATCAGCAACATTTAAGCTCCTTAGTTGAATATTGTCAACATCCACAGGGCTACAATTAGGTCGTGCTCTCGAGTTCTTGAATGCTATCTAGTACATTCATATCCAAATCATTGAATGTATCTAAAGGTAACTCATGTTCACGACCATCAAAATCCAACTCTTCAAATTCATCGTCCGTTTCTATTATAAAATATTTGTACTGATTGTTCGCCACCATATCTTCATCATCACATAACGATGCAAACGATTATGGATCAGGATCAATACATTGAGTTGGATCTTCAAATTGACTAAATGGTGCATTCAAGTTTATATCCAACTCTATCATACTTACATTTACATACAAATGTACTAAATTCGGGAGTGGCATCGTGATTGAGAACATCAAATTCATAGCTTGTTCATTCAGAATAGAGAATGACATAAACTTTACTGATCCTGATGGTTCTAGATTAGGATGTCTATTTATTATTCTAACTGATTTATTTTCATATCTACATTAAATGACATCCAACCATTTCAATGGATTGTTCAAATACAATTCCACTGTTTACATTTATGCTAAAACCTCGTGGTTGGTCATAATCAACTTCATCAATACTATCAATCATATTACCATTTGTAAACAATATAAATCCGAAACATTTGTTCGCCATTTTTTTGGGAAAAAAAAGACAAACAATACATTACTAATTATTTTACTAATTATCAAACTTAAACAAAAACAAAAACAAAAATATTAAAAAAATATATTAAAAAATCAAAAACTTTTTATACTAAAAAAAACTTGATCATACTAAACTTTAAACTTCAAATTAATACTAAACTTTTTTAAAAAAAAATTCAAAGTTAATACTCAAAAAATCAAATATCATAAGAAATATATTTAAAAAATCACAATAATTTTGAATTAAACTAAAAATACTAAAGTTTTTAAGCTATAAACATTAACTTTTTAAAACTATTTTTTCAAAGTTAATAAAAAAATATATATATATCATAAGAAATATATTAAAAGAATCACAACAATTTTATATTAAACTAAAAATATTAAAGTTTTTAAACTATAAACATCAACTTTTTAAACATAAAAATAAACTAAACTTAAATACAAAAAATAAAAAATAAAAAAAAATCTAAACAAAATATTAAAAATATTAAAAGCTAATAAAAAGCTTTAAACATCAAACTTAAATACTAAAAAAATCGAATATTATAAAAATATATATTAAATAACAAAAAAACTTTTTGTATTAAATAACAAAAACAACTACTAAACTTTTTAAAATGCACTAATACTAAAAGAATAACACTAATACTAACAAAATCTTATATTATTCAAAATGCAGAAAAAAAATTAACATGGTAGATCTAACCTAATATAATAAGATTAGTAAAATATATAAAGAAAAAACTATTAACATCAATATGTAAATATTCTTGAATTCAATAACTACTAAAAAATTAAAGGATACATCTACTAAAAAAAATAGTAATAAATAAAAAGTAAATTCACAAATTCAATAGTGGTTTTACTTTTTTTTCCTCGAAGTGACAACAGTCCCTCTTTTCTTTGTTATTTGTTATCCGACAACAAAAACTACGAAAAAAATAAAATAGTATGAGAATATGGATCTATAACTTATTTCAATTTTTTTTAAAAAAAAAAAAAAACTAGGAATTGTTCCTATTACAATTATTTTGAAAAAAATTGAAAATTTTTGTATAGTAAATATATAAACCTCACAATTTGATGAACGAATGTAGGAAGAAGAAGATTTGGAAACAGAAAGGGAGAATGATTTTTATAAGTTTTCGAAAGAGAACTTTTGAGAATTTTTGGAAGGAGAAGAAGATGGACCGAGACTAGCGGAAGGCAAAGAGCAATGGAAGATAGAGAAAAATTGTGATTTGAAAAGCTGAAGATGGGGTTTAAAAGGTTGTAGGTCGAGTTTTCAAAACTCAACCCACGGATTAATGTGCATGAGTGCAGGTGAAAAGTTGGACTTAGTGCTTTAATTTTTTCTAGGTCAAGGGTTCAACCCTCAATTTGGGCTTTAATTTTTTTTAGGTCGAGAGTTCACCCTCGACATCATTTCTTAATTTTTTTCCCACCTCAAAATCCTAAACTACCACAAATCTCTAAATAGTCTAAAAACTACTATATTTCATTAATTAGTTTTTCAAACCACAATATTTAAATAAAACATGTTGCTATTGTTATTTAATAGTTGTTTCAAGGCTAGATTTGTAATTTCGTTTGGAATTTTAGTTTATATTTGAGTTGATCATTTTTTTAAATCTTCCCTATAGGGTTGATAGTTTCCCTAACATATAAATTGTTCATATAGACTTTGTTATGAACTTTGTTAATATAATCAGGTTGTAAGTATATATGATAATATATATATGTTCAAGGATATATTATGCACTTCGTTAGGTTGGTTGGAAAATTTTGGATTGAATGAAACTTAAATTGTTCATATATATGTTGTTTGTTTGGCTAATAAATTATCATCTTCTTTAATTAAATAATATCATTATTGAACCTCAAAATAGGAACAATTATAGGTATATTTTAATAACACAACTTAAAAGAAAAAAACACATACAAACTTGACAAGTAAAGTGTATCGAGTATTAATTAAATTGTCATTTTTTGGGTGTCAAGAAGAAGTTATATTGACAAGTAAAAATTGTCAAGTTATAAGAACTTTGATCTATATTAAATGTCAAAATTTGATACTTGTTTCTTAATTTTTTTTCTTAGCTTTTTTTTTATTATTTTTTTTTACTAACTTGTCCCCCTACTATTTTTTTTTTTAGGAGTTACGGTGCAACCAAAGGAGTACAACAAGACACTTAAAATAAGTCAACAAGTCAACAGATCTCATATATAGTTATAATAAATTACAATTTGACGCTTTTATCGATCGTTTTTAAAAATGTCAAGTACATTGATATTTGATTAAAAAAAAATGTCGAAGTAATACAGTTTTTGTAGTATAGCGAGCTACATAGATGAATGGTGGTCGATCCATGGCAAGTGCGTGATGGCCGATGGGGACGACGGCGATCGAGCTACTGCAGGACGAGGAAGAGAAATCGGCGATTGAAACCTTGCGCGGACGAGGGTCAGAGGCGAGACAGATAGAGAGAGGCAGCTGGGGTGTTCACGCATGAAGAAGAGAATTGTATTTTTTTCTTTCTTCTTTTTGTTTATAATATATAAAATCCAAACCCTAATTCCAATTTAAATTGATTATATATATTGACCAATTTTTTTTCTCCAAAGTCCCAAAATCTTTTCTCAAGTCCCAATTATCTGTCTAAAAATAACTTAATTTGTCTCCAAATCTCAAAATTAACATAAAAATCCACAGTTAACTTCTAAATCTCATAACTAACATTTTTTAGTTAATCATCAAAATTAATCCAAAATTTTGGCTCCAATCAAAATAAAATCCCAATATTTTAAGATAAATAAATTAAAATTATCTGAAATTTTTCTTCATTCCATAAACAAGTCCTACCTTTCTAAATTCGAAATATTTCAATATCCAAATCTTTTATCAACCTAAATCAATAAATTTCTATTGTAAAAAAATCAATAAATTTCATATACGTTAACAAATTAAATTTAGATTAAATTCACATCTTTAATCAATTGAATTAAACTAACTTATAAATCTTTTCAATCATCTCAATCTGATTCCTAGTTCCAAACTAAAATCCAATAACTTGAAAAAATTAGCTTAATTTTACTAAAAACTTTAGATATTATAGAAAAACTGTGTGGGTCACAATTTCTTGAGAAATGGAAGGAGAAGACCTAAACCAAATTGGTTTTGAAAAGGACAAGGGCCAAAACGACGCCGTTTTAGTTCTTTTCTTGATGGTTTAAAGCAAGTTACAAAGCATTCATTTTTCTTGAGGGACAATGCCCATGAAGAAAAATCAATCAAAATGGCATCAATTTGATCCTTTTTTTATGGTCAACGTCAATCAACTTAAGCCCTTTTCTTGACGGGAATCCCACATTTTCGTGTCCAAATTTTAAATTGCAAATAGCTTCGTTGATGTTCATTGTCCGTCAAGTTATGCATCTTCCTTGATGGCCATAACCCATCAAGAGAGAGGATTTTTTATGGTTTTTTACCATCAACAAATTCATAGAAATTTACCATTGTGACGAAATTTACGTATTTTATGTTAAGAAAAGTATTTTTTACGTGATGTAAGTTCAGTTAAATATAAAAATTAATTATATCAAAAATATATTTATTTTCTACCATAAGAAAGACAAATTTGTAATTGTGGTGACACTATAGTTGAAACACTATTTGGATGTATGGTGACTACCCAATTGACTTTGTGCACCAAAGTTTTTTGGCTTCAATTCCTAGGTGCCACGTTTTTCTTTCCTTTTTCTCTCTCTTTTCATATTTTCTCTCGGATTAATGGTTTCCCCTTCCTTTCTTTTTCCCTCTTGATATTTCCACTCTTCCTACCTACCATCATAAATTCATTTGGGAAAATATTTGATATGATTGAATCATGAAAAAATATCTATTCACCCTTTTAAATATAGAGTGAAATCCACTAATATCAATATAAAACTATGATCAAAGAGGATACACTTTCTATAATATCAAAAAAAAAAAATGATACATTAGAGAGACATTTAAAAAAAAATACACGTTAGTTGGAAGAAAAGATAAAAGAAAGTTTTGAGTGAAACTTAAAATTAAAATTGAAATCAAATTTGTTATTATTGAAAATTTTGTCAAATAAAAATAGTTAGTATAGCACATAAGAAAAAAGCTACCTATAAATTTCTTCGGAATCTTAGTTAAAATAACTGTATCCTCTAAATACCAACTTTTTAAAATCAGACTAAACAATTGTGCCTTCCAAACAACAATATATGATGAGATACTTGAACTTCTAAACTATATGCCTTGAACCTCGATTTTTCTTTTTCTTTTTTCTTTTTTAATATTGCAAGTTAAAATTGGAGTTCTTTTTAATAAGCTTTTTTTCTCTAAAAAAAACTTGGAGTTCTTTTATTTTAGTGATTATTGTTGTTCGCACGAGGTTTCCAAGAAACTTAATTCGTGGAATTTGAACTTTTATATTTGTATTAATTTTAGTGTAACAAATCAATCTCTAATATAATAATTCTTTGAAGCTTTCAAAATAAACTTTAATCTGTAAGCTGGTGATCTTCTTAGATGATCGGCCTTCGGACATTGTTGATCTTCTTAGATGATTGGCTTTCGGACTTGTTGATTTTCTTGATGATCGGTCTTTGGGCTTTGAAAGATCGACCTTTGGGTTATTGATCTTCTTCGATGATCGATTTTTGGGCTTGTTGATCTTCTTAGATAATCAGGTCTTTGGGCTTATCGATCTTCTTGGATGATCGTCCTTTGGGCTTGATGATCGACCTTTGGACTTGTTGATCTTCTTGAATGATCGACTTTTGGGCTTGATGATCTACCTTTGGACTTGTTGATCTTCTTGAAATGATCGACTTTTGGGCTTTATGATCTTCTTGGAGGATTAGTGTTCGCACAGAGATTTCGGAGAAACTTGTTTCGTAGAGTTGAACTTGAGTTGATGTTGATTTGATGTACTTCAATCTCTAGTACTTGATCCTCTGACTCTCTCTCAGTCGAATGTGTATGCTTTGATTTAAGGAAGCGAAGCGCGTGATGATCTTGGAGTTGAAGTCTTGAAAGAATGTTTGTCTCTGAAGGACTTCAGCCTTCAGGTGTGGTCAGCTTCAGGATCAGGGAGTCCTTTATTTGTTGGGAGAATTCTCTCTAGGCTCTTTGGAATGTAAAATTTTGACACTCCAAATGAGGAGAGCTTCTCTATTTATAGAGTTTTGGGCTTGGGCTTGGCCCTTGTGTTTGGGGAGTTTGAATCTTCAGCTTGTATGCTATGAAGATACAGTTTGTTGAAATTTTCTAATCTTCAAAGTTTCAAATAGTTCAGATCTTCAGTTTCTTCAGAATTCGAGAACCTCAGTCTTCGAAGCTTGAGAAGCTTCGATCTTCAGCACTTGAGAGCTTAAGTCTTGGATGAGAGCTTAAATCTTCAGAGCTTTAATATATCTTTTGATCTTCAGAGCTTTAGTGTCTTCTGATCTTCAGAGTTTTGATATGTCTTCTAATCTTTCAGAGCTTTAGTGTATTATGATCTTCAAAGCTTTGATATGTCTTCGATCTTTCAAAACTTTGGAGAAGTTATGTTCTTTCGGATCCTTGGAGCTTCAGACTTTAGATCTTTAGAGGTTTTTTTGCCTTTAATTCCTCCAACCTCCCAAGAGATAAGGCCTCTATTTATAGAAGATGAGCTTTACATGCGCTTGGACCTAATTACTTTTATTGGTCCAATTGGGTTTGGGCTAAAGTTGGGCTTGGGCCCATTTGTTGTTGGACCGAAATACTGACTTTGAACTTAATCTTTAATTTAGTCCAAAAATTCACTACGAGTTTGAATTGGCACGTGACAGCTCGTGATTCGCCAAAATTTCTTATTCAACTGTCGTTTTTAACCTTTTTAAAAACAATAGTATTTTTTAATAAAATTTGAACTTATATATATTTATAATTAGTTTCAAAACTCGCAATTTTTTTTTTTTTTTTTTTTTTTTAAACAAAAGCTCCCTTCAAATTATTTAAACGTTAAACCGTGTTTTGATTTTGAAGGATTAATTTCTTACAGTAAACAGAGGGGAAAATAGAAATTTTCTGATGTGATGCGACACCCAAACAAAAATCCTCTTTTCACGTTTGTTTTCTTCATTTCTTGTATGGCAACATCCTTTGAAAAATCCTATAAATAGAAAAATCTAAAAATATTTATAAATAGTTCCACCAAAAACCCGTTTGGAAAGGAGAAAAAAAGAACCTTTTCAGAAAAAAAAAAAAAAAGTTTGCTTTTAGCTTTTCAGAACACAGTAACATACCTACCTGAGTCGGAAGTTGGGAGCTCGCAGAAAGAAGAAACCATAAAAATGGCGACGCGAGGTGAAACCAAAACTCCCCGAGTTTTCTGTATCGCGACGGCTGATACAAAGCTCGAGGAGCTCCGATTCATTTCCGATTCCGTTCGAGCCAACCTCAATTGCTTCTCTAGAGCTTCTTCTTTCAAGGTTACAGTTCTTGAACTTGTCTTTTCAACGTCTGTTCTGTACATCTTTTAGTGAAATTTTTTCATATGCATTGTCTTCTTTTTTGTGAATTTTATGGAGATTATGATTTCAACTTTGATCGACCAAACTATCGGAGGTAAACCACGTTTACCCGATCTCCAAATTTGCGTTTATCTGAATTTCTTTAAACAGGAAAAAGAAGGTAACAAAATGAACAAAAAGAGAGAAGAAGGAAGTAATTCTCACTCTGTCTAAGGCTGTAAGCAGAATCGCCGTTGTTGATTAACGATTCTTTTCGCCGTGCTTGTATTGACTGTGTGTGGTTACGGAAATGACAGGTTGAAGTGACGGTTGTTGATGTTTCTACCAGCCGTCAGAATGGGATCGAGAGTTTGGATGATTTCGTCTTCGTGTCGAGGGAGGATGTTCTCTCTTGCAATGATCTCACTGGAAATCATCTTCCCGACGACCGGGGTAAAGCAATCTCGATAATGAGTAAAGCACTTGAATCTTATCTTAGTAAAGCCAAGGAAGATGGGATTATTGCTGGAGTTATAGGACTTGGAGGCAGTGGAGGGACTTCTCTCATATCCTCTGCGTTACAATCTCTTCAAATTGGAATACCTAAGCTTATCGTCTCAACGGTTGCGAGTGGTCAGACAGAATCTTATATCGGGACATCGGATCTGATACTTTTCCCGTCTATAGTGGATGTGTGTGGGATTAATAGTGTCAGTAGGGTTATTTTATCCAATGCTGGTGCTGCATTTGCTGGAATGGTGGTCGGAAGACTTGAGAAGTTGAAAGATTCGTGTGATTCCAATGAAAAACCAACAGTGGGTCTAACGATGTTCGGGGTCACGACTCCTTGTGTCAATGCTGTCAAAGAAAGATTGCTTAAAGAAGGCTACGAGAGCCTTGTTTTTCATGCTACTGGGGTAGGGGGGAAGGCAATGGAATCTTTGGTCAGAGAAGGATTTATACAGGTGATTTTATGAAGAGAATTATTTTATTTGAAGTAGCTTGCATGATATGATCTGTGAGTGCCACCGCCAACTAGGAAAACATAATGCATGTTTAGAATGCCAAACGAGAGGCTTGTCTTTGACTGTGTCGGCTGCTGCCTAAGTTGTCTTGAAAGTTGAAACTTACATGCATTATAAAATTAGAAAACCCGTTGGAATTGTTTTGACTTATATAAAAAACAATGTTTTCTAAAAGAAATAAATAATTATTCTTTTATATCATTTCAACCTGATAATGTTTACTTGTACTCTCTCTGTCTATCAAGGCGTGGATTTCAATAATATTATTGGTGAATGTAAAAAAACCACGAGGGTCTGTAGTCCCATCGCACTCCCCCCAATTAGAGATATTTTTATCACAAATAGGTTCCTTTTTTTTCTTAATTTTTTATTGTTGCAACATTTTTTTTCAATATCACATAGGGAGTTTTGGACATCACAACAACAGAGGTAGCGGACTATTTAATGGGAGGTGTCATGGCTTGTGACAGTTCCCGCTTTGATGCCATCATAGAGAAGAGAATCCCATTGGTTCTAAGTATAGGAGCACTGGATATGGTGAACTTTGGATCCAAAGATACAATACTCTCCAATTATCACGAAAGGAATATATATGAACATAATAAACAGGTGATTCTTCTATGCGGCTCTGTTTTGTTTATTTGTTCTTTGGCTATTTCTTTAATTGACTTTTGACATTATAATACCTCAAATTAACTATTTGTCTCATTCTTGTTCAATTTAGGACAGTAAATTAGCATCCACTACTCCTATGATCAGATTTGTTAAAGTTTTTCATACCTGTCTCCATGCTAGTTAGAACTAGTTTTCTTCATTTTCTTTATGTTTCTCTTCATCCATACTGAACAAGGAAACTGCTTACTTTTCAGGTTTCCCTGATGCGAACTACGGCAGAGGAGAGCAGAAAAATTGCTCATTTTATAGCTGATAAGATTAACAATTCATCGGCAAAGGTTCGTGTGTGCCTGCCACAGAATGGCGTATCTGCTCTGGATGCACCAGGGAAGCCATTTTATGATCCTGAGGCTACTGCTACTCTTATAGATGAACTACAGAGGGTTATTCAGTTAAATAACGATAGGCAGGTACTCATAAAGTTATTATAATCAAGCTTCTGGCTTTGTTGACTTATCCCCAACGGTACATTGTAAAATTTAAAACTCTTTACGATACAGGTGAAGGTATATCCTTATCATATTAACGATCCTGAGTTCGCTGAGGTATTGGTTAACTCATTCTTGGAAATTACTTCAAAAGATACGGACTCATGTGGCCCAAAACTTGTTTTAGCTGAAACTAGTCAAGACCTTCTTAAGGACTCCATTTCTGTGTCCAACTTGTCTGCCAATGTAAACATTTCATATAGTCCTAGTGACTTCCCAGAGGCAAAACCAGGTTATTAACGATGACATTTGCTTGGCTTTCTAATGTATGAAAGCACCTTCAATTTCAGTATTTAGCATTTTGGTGCTGCTTACTTTAATTATGTCGATAAACAGAAACTTTGCAAAGAACACGAATGATATTGGAGAACTTGAAAGCTCAAATACTTAAAGGTGTGCCCATAATAGGGGCTGGTGCAGGCACTGGGATATCTGCCAAGTTTGAAGAAGTTGGTGGTGTTGATCTGATAGTAGTGTACAATTCAGGGCGCTTTCGCATGGCTGGGAGGGGTTCCTTAGCAGGCTTGCTACCTTTTGCTGATGCTAATGCCATAGTGCTTGAAATGGCCAATGAAGTATTGCCTGTAAGTTCTATCTTCTATGTACCTGCTGATTCACAATGTTAATTCTAGGAATTGTTATCTACAAACTTCGGATTGACCCTTTGCAAGCATTACTTCAATTTTAAAGAATAAATTGTATAAATATAATTCTGTATATATGAACCAAAGTAATGTGGTGGTTCCTAGAAGTGAAAACGGTTTATTGATACAGTTGGAATAGACTTGAAGTTGAAAATGACTTGATATAATCTTTTTAGTCGAGCATTGTGATTTATCGAAGTTGAAAATGACTTGATATGATCTTTTTAGTCAAGCATTGGGATATATCCAGTTGAACTGGAGATCTTGGATGTGGAGCATTAGGTATATCAGTAGATTATTTGGGAACTCTCCCGATAACCTGAGCGAGAGATGTTATACCTCTTTGATTTGACAATAATGTTGGAGTTTGTACCTTTGAAGTGTACCCGTCTTAATCATATAAATATGTATAGGTGGTGAAGACAGTTCCCGTACTTGCTGGAGTATGTGCTTCTGATCCATTTCGTCGAATGGACTTCTTTCTAAAGCAGGTGGAGTCGATTGGATTCTCTGGAGTGCAAAATTTTCCTACTGTTGGGTTGTTTGATGGTAACTTCAGACAAAACCTTGAAGAAACAGGAATGGGATATGGGTAGGCTGTAGCTTATGGAACCTAATATTAGTACCAAATCTTTCTTCAATATTTTATCTTACAATCTTACCATTACATATTTGAATTTTTTTAAAATCAGATTGGAGGTCAAGATGATTGAGAGGGCCCACAAAATGGGTCTCTTGACAACCCCATACGCTTTTAACGAAGATGAAGCCTTAGAAATGGCAAAAGCCGGTGCAGACATTATAGTTGCCCACATGGGACTCACTACCTCTGGATCTATTGGAGCCAAAACTGCCCTATCAATGGAGGAAAGTGCAATCCATGTACAGGCTATAGCAGATGCTGCTCATAGGATCAATCCTAATGTTTTAGTGCTCTGTCACGGAGGTACTATCTATGAACTACAATGCTGATTGATTTTCTTTGACAACTTGGCTAACTACTTTACTGCACTAAAATGTTTGAACCTTCCATAATCCTGTTCCTCGCTCCAAAACTCAACACAGAGAACATATTATAAGCCGGGATTATGTGGTAAAACATACAAATATAACCACACTTAGGTAATAAATGCAGTCAGCTCTCTCCTCTGTGTGAGTTTGAGGACCACATCTTCGGGGAGGATTGCAGTGCTTAAATGATACATAGACTAAATATATATAGCTTAGGCGAGAGAGATTGTGGACATCGTCATCTAACAATTGAAGGATACACTGATGATATATCGGGCAGATCAATCGTGTAGATAGAAGTCTTGGCATAGCCACTAGGCAGGCTCTTGCCCAAGGTACAATCATAAAACAGAGTTGCAAGTACTAATTGGACTGCCTATAAACTCATAATTCAATTCAACAATGGACAAATTATGTTGAGATCGATCTTAATTTAGAGGAAGAAGATTGAGTAGGTTTTTCATCTGCACTCCTTTCCCTGTCGAAAGGGCAACAAAATTGGACAAAAAGTGTCAGTCTCATCCAAATGTAAGCAACCAACAATAGAGCAGTGTATAATTGAAGAAATCAGGGGTACAGTGAAGCCAATAGTTGGGTAATTTTTCTACTGTTAATTCGTGTATTTATATTGATCGTAGTATTCATTTTGGGATAATACCTCTCGATCGTCCTAGGACTGTAAATGTTTAATGGTTGCCTTTAATGCTAACTGCTTGCATAAGAATCTAATCCTAATTTGTGAAATGCATGACAATGAAAAGATGTACAATTACTTGAATAAATTAAAATAATGTAATGGTACTCTCAGGTCCTATATCGGGCCCTACTGAAGCAGCATTCATTCTGAAGAGAACCAAGGGAGTACATGGATTTTATGGTGCATCGAGCATGGAGAGGCTACCAGTCGAACAAGCTATAACTAACACTATCCAGGAGTACAAATCAATTTCAATGAGATAAATTTTTGAAGTCTGGCCCTTGAGCTTCATACTTGGCATTTATATTGTATCTTATTACTAACTTCTCACACGCTAAAAACTGACCAACCCAATTACTCGACTTGAAAAATCCAAAAAACAACTCTTAAATGTTGTTTGATATTCAATGCTGGTTGTTAATGTCTGATGCACGGCTATCCTGTTGGCATACTATTCATGTTCTTAAACGTAATCTAATATATACTAATATATTGTATATATACTTTGATAGACTTGAAAGTTTATTTATTAGTGTACTGGTATACTAATGACATTCTTGAAAGTTGTTTGATATGTATTGATAATTGTATACGATTAATATACTATCGATAGTCTTAAAAGTTGTTTCAGAGGACACTGCATAAGAATGAAAATTGTATATACAATTTCTATAGAAAACATCTTGTGTAAATAACTATAAGACTAGAAAATATTCTCTATGAAACATGGCAGTTACAACTTTCTAAGGAAAACTCACTAATTTCGAAAGAATTCACAATTGTTATTGATTATATTTACAGAAAAAAAAAATGAAAAACTAAGAGGTTCTTGTTTCTATTCGCGAGGCCTATAATCCTCAGATATCTTTGGATGGCTTGATGTTGAGGGGATGAGTTCTAGCAGTAGCATTTTCATCCTCTTTCCACAATTTAATAGTTATGTCGGGTTCACAAGTTACAAGCCTCTACCCAATTATTTCGTAAGATAGAGCACAAATTGCAGCTTCACTATCCAACAAGTCAGGCTGAGCAATTGTTTGTGATTGTTGAAAGTTATAACCAGTTTTCCAATCCCAAAACCATAAACTACCATTGTCACCCCCAGTTACCGTAACACCCTTCTCATTGACATCCATCACATTAATTATATTATAGTCTTCTGTTGAGAAAGCATATTGTGCACAAACTCCCCTTTAGAGAGGTTAAATTTTTTGATATTGTCCGCTGAAGCAGATGCAAAGAAACTGTGCTCTTTAGGATGTTGTGCCATTGCCCGAACAGATTTCATATGACGTGTTAGAGTTGTCATGGTCTTTCCATATCTAAGGTCCCAAAACTTAATAGTTGAGTCGTGGGAGCCAGTCACAACTTGTGGATCGGTGGGTCGAGAAAAAACAGGGCAAACTGTGTTATCATGGCCAGAGAGGGCATGAACTTGCACCTTACTTCGAATGCTCCACACACGGTAGACAGAATCACGTCCCCAGTAAGCAAAATATCAATGGCTAGATGACCGGGGTAAGAACGAATTACCCTGTTCTGTTCCAGGTCCTAGTATTTGACTTGTTTGTCATCACCAGCCAAAAACATGTATGCATGATTGGTGCTAACATCAAGACCTCGTATTTGATCAGTATGGCCTAAACGTAAGTTTTAACTTTGTAGTTGCAACATCCCAAATCTTCGTAGTACGATCTGCTGAACTAGTATACAGCCACATATTACTGGGATCAAATGCAATAATTATAAAACAAAACTTTAGATAACTCAAACCAATTATTGATCAATCTCAAATGATATACTAATTGAAAATGAACTATTGTTTTTTAACTACTAATCTCATTAAAGTAAGTAAATTTTGTACTATACCCAAATATAATAGCTTTGTTTAACAATTTCAAATTAAGTATAATATAGACACATTATTGATATTTCATATCATGAATATACTTTATATTTATCATTGATATACTTTATTTAAGTATATCACTTATCAATCTATGTTACTGATCATATACCTTATATGAAGTGTATCAATGAAAGAAGTATATCAATAAAGAATGTATATTACTGAAGAAAACGATAAATACTCATATGTTTACTACTTGAAATGACTGTCAATATACTTCTGAAATACTAAAAAAATACTACTAAAACGACGCACCTTTATTTTTGTCCACTCAACCCAACCTACCTCAAGAACCAAACTTCTCCTATCTATATTAGCATCAAACCTGAAATATATCTACTTCAGAGTAAGGCACGAGACGAAAGGAAGGTAAACAGGAGTTAACGGCAAGCGCAATAGAAAGTTGAGGGTAGGCAAGCGATAGACTTAGATCAGATGCAAGCAAGTTCAGTCTCAATACGCGCATTAGAAAAGGGGGAGTGAATTATACAACTGATATACTTACTATATCTCGTATATCATACGCACAACTAGTTTACCCTAAATTTGGTACATTAGTTAAATTAATATACAATACGTATGTCATAGATCATTTAAATAATTGAAATACAAAATTAGTTTAAACTTTCTTGATACATTGAAAATTTATTCTATTGGATTGATTGGGCTTTATGGGCTCTGATACTATGTTAGAGAGTATAGAACTCTATCTCAAACCAATTAGCAATGAGAGGAGTAACCCATCTATCCTATAAAGAGTGTGAGTCCCCTTGGTTTTTCCAATGTGGGATTCTCAATAAGTTGGACCATTTAACAAAATTACAACTCAAAATTTTATAATGTTTTAATTCGGGGTATCTTTAAAACATAAAATTTAAAATAAGAAAAATTAACTAAAAAATCTCAAACACCTACGTTTTATCAAAATCTAAATCATGAAACGAAAACAGAAAAACATGAAAACGATACGAGAACTCGTATGCAAAAGCATTTGTCCGGTCGAATTGTCACTGTCATGGATTCCTCTTGTCAGTTGCCCGTGTATCCTTGCCCTTACATAAAAAAACATGTAAACATGAATGATGAGTGTAAAATACTCAGTAGGTCACACCATTACTAGGATCAGGCTAAGAAATCACATGTAGTGAATGCTTGGGGATAACCATTAAGGGGCAAGCATTTGTTGGTAGAACATGCATACTGTCACTATTCCTGAATGGCCTCTAAGGGGATAATCTATCTCGCCCTAACTTACATGTCTAGTGGCCTGATGGCACACCATCAAGAAAAACAAAACATGAACGTGAACCTGTCGGTGCAAATGAACCCGTCGGTTCATGCATGTCTAGTAGCCTGGTAGCATACCAACAAAACATGGAACTGAACTCACCGGTCCACTGTATCAAAACATACAACGAGACAAGACAGTAGATTGTCCCTATTAGTCTAACATGCATCACATACATAAATCTCATAAGTGGTCCTACAACACAAATCATAACATAACATATAATTTCAACATGCTCATAATCGTCATAACTTTCATGCACAAAAAAGAGTAACATATATTCTAAATCATGCTTCTAAAATCCACTAAGTCAATGATAATTCAAGCTTATAGCCCAATTCCATCCATCAATTCAAAATAAGTCAACGACTCCAAACAATTTACCCAAAGTACGGCTTGACTCGAGTCTCCCTCCAAACCCAATTGAATTTCCACCCTAAACATTAACCAAGCTAAGTGTGTTAAACCCAAAATCAATTCCAACCTTCCAAATCCAACATCAACATCGTATGGGTAAAACAAGTTTAGTCCAAAAACTTAATTGGTAATTAACTACAGCTCAAAAACTTCATAGAAAACCCAAAACAAAACTCATCAATCCTTTGCCAAACAAAACATAACTCTGTTCGACAGTATGCTTTCGCCCCCAAAAACTCTAAATCACCCTTCAAATGTCATGAGAACAATGTAATTAGATCCAACATATAATGGGT
The DNA here is from genome assembly GCF_009727055.1 of Benincasa hispida. NCBI lineage: Eukaryota > Viridiplantae > Streptophyta > Magnoliopsida > Cucurbitales > Cucurbitaceae > Benincasa > Benincasa hispida. The sequence continues at coordinate 17,581,258 of NC_052351.1, forward strand.
GTTCAAGAACCAATCAAGAATATTTAAAAATAAATAAATAAATAAATAACTTACTCAAACCTCAAGATTTCGGCGAGCCACGACGACATTGTGGATTGGGCAGGGAGGTGCGGTTGATTGGTGGCGCGCGACAGACTGGCGACGTGAATGACGCGAGCCCAGACGCGACTGGACGCGAGCACGTGGTTGGCTGACGTCTATGACTGACGCAACAAACAACGTGCGACTCGATGGCGGAGATCACGACTGGCATCGACTAGGTTGAGCGGCGGATGGTGGACTGAGCAGATCGCCAGCATGAGGACTAAGGCGGTGACTGGTGCTTCATGAAGAAGAAGATGAAAACTCCTTTTTTTTTCCTTTTTCCTTTTTTTTTTTTTTAAGAGGTATTGTAGTTGGCCTGCCTTTTTACTTTTCACAATAACCGAGGAGCCCCTAATATATATATATATATATTCATAAATACCCGTTTTTTTCCTTCTTAGATCACGAAAATAAATCCTAACTCCCAACCTTCCAAATTAAATCCAATTTCCACTAATGGAATTAAATCCAAACCTTTTATCAAGTTCAATTTAAATTGAATTATCTTTCAAAATAATTCAATTGAGTCTTAAAATTCAAAATACATCCCAGGTAACTATAGATGATTAAATTAAAAATTACCTAAACAATTTGGGATATCACATTCTTTCTTCTTTAAGAAACTTTCATCCTCGAAAGTTCTAATCTTAGAAAAGTTTAGGGTATTGTGATCTCAACTCATCCTCCCATTCTTATATTGCTTTCTCGAACTGGTGATTCTATCATAGAACATTTACTAATGCTATCTCCCTGTTGCACAAAATTTTCATCTCCCTTGCAAGAATTTAGGTAGGTTGACGAAATTTCTTAACAAGGTAAGAATCACCTTGTTGTGCTTCAATAATCTTCCATCTCAAGGTTGGTTGTACTGTTAACTGTGCCAACTATGCAATGAATTCCGCTACTGCTACTGCAATTTCAGCTCGTTCAAAATCATTTTATAGATGAGTCTGTTTGATAATGAAAGGTGCTGAATAAGTTGTCTTTCTACTAAGAGCATCAACCCACTACATTTTCCTTGCCTAGATGATACAGAATCTCGTAATCATAATTTTTCACTAACTCTAGCCATGTACGATATCTCATGCTTAACTCTTTCTGAGTGAAGAAGTTTTTCAAGCTCTTGTGATCTGTGTAAATTTGTATCTTCTCTCCATATAAATATTGTCTTTAGATCTTTAAAGCAAAAAATACTGTTGCCAACTCCAAATCATGTGTAGGATAGTTTCGTTCATGATTCTTTAATTGATGAGAAGCATAAGCAACCACTTTATCCTGTTGCATCAGCATGCACCCCAATCCCTTCTTGGAGGCATCACTATAAATAATGAAACTTCTTGATCGACCAGTATTGTAGAATCAGTGGAGAAACCGATTTCTTCTTAAGACCTTGGAAGTTGTCCTCACAAGCCTTACTCTATACAAAGGAAGCTTCCTTCCTGGTCAGCTGAGTCAAAGGGGAGTGGCTATGCGAGAAAAATCCTTAACAAATTGTCGGTAATAACCTGCTAACCCTAAAAAACTACGCACTTCACTGGCTGTCATAAAATGAAGCCATCTTGTAACTGTCTCATTCTTCGTTTGATCTACAGATACCCCCTCATTTAACACCACGTGTCCTAGAAAGGACATCTGGCGTAGCCCAAATTCACAATTGCATAACTTAGCATAAAACTTATTTGACCTCAAAGTGTCCAAAACCTTTCGTAAATGCTCCTTATGCTTTGCCTCTATCTTGGAGTAAACCAAGATGTCATAAAAAAAACTATCACAAAAAGTGTCAAGAAATTCCTTAAACACCCTGTTCATCAGGCCCATAAATACTGTAGGAGCATTAGTCACGTAAAACGATATCACGATGAATTCATAATGTCCATATCTAGAACGAAATGTATCTTAGGAATATCGTTGTCCTTAATCCTCAACTGGTGGCAACCTGATCGAAGGTCAATCTTGGAAAACATAGTGGCTTCTTGTAATTGGTCAAACAAGTAGTCGATCCTAGGAAAAGGATATTTGTTCTTGATGGTTACTTTTTTCAACTCTCTATAGTCAATGCAAAGGCGTAAGAAACCATCCTTCTTCACAAACAACACTGGTGCACCCCAAGATGACATACTCGGGCATATAAAACCCTTATCCAACAACTTTTATAATTGAAATTTGAGCTCCTTTAACTATGTTGGGGCCATTCTATAACGAGCTTTCGAGATGGGAGTTGTGTCTGACTCCAACTCAATAGCGAAATCAATCTTCCGATATGGTGGCAAACCTGGAGGTCCTCTAGAAAAATATTTACATAATCCCTTACAACAGGCTCTGAAGTCAAGGTGACCTCAACTTCTCTTGTGCCAACCACACTGGCCAAGATACTCCAGGTACTTAGTTAAACAACTAAATGGCTTTCATAGCTGAAATTATTTTGGTCAAGACAACGATCCCAACCTCTTTAAACCTAAAGCTAGCTTCCGCAGGAGAATTAAAAATCACTTCCTTATGGAAAAAATCTATATTGGCATGGTTGGCAGCCAACCAATCCATGCCTAATATAACATCAAAAGTATGCATGTCCAAAATTAACGTACAATTCGTTATTATAATCTGACATGCTTTTATTTTTTCTTTTGCCAACATAATTTTACTAGACGGAGTAGAAACTGATAAAACATAATGCAAAGGTTCTAATTCTAACATAGTATGTTTCATGAATACATATGATTAATAAATGGGATGATCTAGAATCAAACAACACCAACACATAATGCCCCAAGATTGGGAGAGTATCTTTCACCACAGTATCTAACTTCTTGGCCTCCTGTCGAATGGTTGAATAAACATGACCTTGCTGTTACTTTTGCCTGCTTGAATCCCTCTGACCATGAACTGCAGACTAGCTTCTATAACCTAGTGTGTTTTTGTTATGGCATTTATCAACTATGTGCCATTGTTGTTTGCAATGAAAACAGACCCTAGAGCCAACCAAACATCATCCACAATGACGTCTACCACAAGAGTTACACACTGGTCAGCTTCTCTCTACCATTCCTGACTCAAAAGCCTGCTGCTTGAAGTGCCGAAATGGTTATTCTGAATGTTGTCCCTTCTGCTGAGGCTCGGAAGCCTTCTGCTCTGCCTTCCTTTTATGTCCCAAGGAAATCCTAATTCCTTCGATCTCATGTACTCCTTCTTCGTCTTGGAATCTATCCCTATTGCTATACGAAATGTTGCTGCATAACTATTAGGCTTATGAGACTATACGTTGCCCCTCAGTTCGCCGTTCAAATCATGGACAAAAATTTCCGTCTTGTCCACTTCTGTGGCCACCATTTTGGGAGCAAAACAAGACAACTTAGTAAATTCTTGTCCATATTCCACCACCGATATGGTCCCTTGCTTCAAATTCATGAATTCTGCCTGTTTATTGTACATCATGTCGATGGAGAAATACTGCTCATAGAAGCGCTCTTTGAACTGGTTCCAAGTAATCAGCCCTCCGCTAGTGTCCATTGATCTTTCTGTCGACTGCCACCAAATTTCTGTATAGTCCATCAACACAAATGTTGCACACTGAAGCTTCTGGTCTTTTGAACGTTTCATATAATGGAAAATAGTATCGATGGAGGACATCCCCATCTCGGCCTTCGTAGGGTTCTTCAGTGACCCATCAAAGGTACGAGGGCTGTATTTCCTAAAATCCTGTAGGTGTTTAGCCTCAACCGAAAGCTCTAACATATTTTGGTGTTGTGTCTGGTTCTGAATTTGAACTTATGGCATATGTACTGGTAAGACCAATACTTGCTGAGACTGGACGAAGTGGGCCTTTGCTCGTCCATCATTTCCTTCATCCTATCCAATACCACTGACATGACTGTTTCCCCTATCATTGTTGCCAAATCAACAAACTCAGCTAAGACTGTTGGGGGAACCGGTGTTTGGGAAGGTACAATTTATTCCAGGTTTGACTCCTTGTTTGAACCCTTTGCCACCTTGACCCAGAAAAGTCACTAGATGGTAGGGATTCCCTAATGCAGGAGGGTCCTGAAATTGAGGGTCTTGGATTTGGGGATCTTGAACTTGTGAATCTTGAATCTGTGGATCCTGTACTGTTGGATTTTGGGCCCCTCTGGAAATCCTATGACTATCTCTTCCTCTAACTCGTACCAATTTTTAGCAATCATATGTAACCAGTCTTTATCAAATTATTCATCAAGAAAACATGTCAATTACAATCATAAATCCAACATAATCTTGTGCATATTATCCTAGAGAATTTTCTTAAGGGACATACCTGACGATGACGAAGAATCCGTTAGTGGCATAAAAACTTGGTCTCTAATACCAACTGTAATGATCTGACTTTCTAAGACACCTGATAAGGTCATTACTTCATGCATGCATGAACTTGTACATAAACATTTGCATTTAAAATAAGAAAATTTGAGTGTTTTATTTAATAAAGAATTCAAACAAAATTTCAGCTCAAAATTTCATAATGTTTTGATTCGAGGTACCCCTAAAACATAAATTTTAAAATAAGAAAAATTAATTGAAAAAACTCAAACACCTAAGTTCTATCAAAATCTAAATCATGAAAAGAAAATAGGAAAACATGAAAACAACATAAGAACTTGTATGCAGAAGCATTTGTCTAGTCCTATTGGTACTGTCATGGATTCCTTTTGTCAATCGTTCATGTATCCTTGCCCTTACCTAAAAAATATGTAAACATAAAGGATGAGTACAAAATACTTAGTAAGTGACCCCATTACTGGGATCAGACTAAGAAATATATGCAATAAATGCTTGGGGTTGGTGGGACATGCATACTGTCACTATTCCTGGATGGCCATCTAAGGGAATAACCTATCTCGCCCTAACTCACATGCCTAGTGGCATGATGACACACCGTTAGAAAAAAAACATGAAGGTGAACCTGTCGATTCATGGTATCATAACATGCAAATGAACCCGTTGGTTTATGCATGTCTGGTGCCATGATGGCGCACCATCAAAATATATAACTGAACCCATCGGTCCACTATATCAAAACACACGACAAGACGAGATGGTAGATTGTCCCTACTGGTGTAACATGCATTACATACATAAATCTCATAAGTGGTCCCACAACACAAGTCATAACATAACATATAGTTTCAACATGCTCATAAGCCTTATAAATTTCATGCATCAAAACAGTAATACACATTCCAAGTCATGCTTCTAAAATCCACTAAATAACTCAATAATTCTAAACTAGGGACCTTGATAATAGCATCACTTATCTCAATATCAAGCCCAAATAATACCAAGCGAAACGATCCCCAACGAAAAATCCAAATTAGGACCTACAAAATAAATCAAATTCTAATTCAAGCTTATAGCCCAATTTCATCCATCAATTCAAAATAAGTCAACAACTCTAAATAATTTATCCGAAGTGCGACTTGACTCGAGTCTCCTTCCAAACCTCAATTGAATCTTCATCCTAAACATAAACCAAGTTAAGTGTGTTAAACCCAAAATCAATTCCAACCCTCCAAATCTAACATCAACATCATATGGGTAAAACAAGTTTAGTAAAAAACTTAAATGATAATCAACCACAACCCCAAAACTTCATATAAAAACCAAAATAAAAAAACTCATCAATCTTTTGCCAAACAAAATGTAATTCCACTGGGCAGTGCACTTTCGCCCCCAAAAACTCAAAATCACCCTTCAAATGCTATGAGAACAATGAAATTAGACCCAATACATAATGGGGTGTTTAAGAATCGATTAACATGCCCCAAAAAACACCCAAAACTTATCCAAACCTTAAGATTCTGGCGAGCAACACAGTGGATTAGGTAGGGAAGCGTAGTTGACTGGTGACATGCGACAGGACGACACAAGCCCAGACACTACTGGATGCGAGTGTGTGGCTAGTTGACATATGTGACTAGCACGACGAATAACGCGTGACTAGACAGTGGAGACCACGCCTGGCGTAGACTGGGTTGAGCGATATATGGTGGATCGAGCAGATCGGCAACCTGGGGGCTGAGGCGGCAGCTGGTAGAGATGTCCATAGGGCGGGGCAGGGCTGGGGATGCCATTCCCCATCTCTGTCCCTGTTTCCTATTTCATTCCCCATCCTCGTGAAATTTCCCATGGGGATCGGGGCGGGAATTCCCCGTGGAAAATTTTTTCCCGTTACTTTTTTTTTTTGTAAAAAGCCAATTAGTTTAAATCACTGATATGAGCAAATTTTAATTAAATAATTAACTTTATCATTAAGTTGTTTATTATGGTTAGTTTTATATAACAATTTGAATTTAAAGATAAATTACTCAAATTTTGGCCTAAAAAAGTCAATTAATTTTTTTAGTAAAAAAAATAAATATAAATCAAAATATTTACATATATAATCTAAATTTAAATATTCAATTTAAACATACTCAATATGTTTCCTAATAAATAATCAAATTTTAAATTTAAATGTATATTTATATTATTATAATAATAATAACATAACATTAGATAACTATACTAAATAAATATGTAGAAGCTAATCGAGGCGAGGAATAGAGCGGTGGCGGTGGGGGGATGGGGAATGCATTCCCCGTCCCCACGGGGAATATTTCCCCCATTCCCTCCCCTATTCTCCGCTTAATTAGGGAATCCCCGCCCATTCTCTTGGAGAAATTGGACATCTCTAGCGGTTGGTGCTTAACAAAGAAGAAGATAAAAATTCCTTTTTTTTTTTCCTTTTTACTTTCCTAAACAAACAAACAAACAAACATACATACATACATACATATATATATTCATAAATACCCTATTTTGTGTACCTTTGGATACACACCCATGACTAATATGTGTTTCTTCGGGATCACTTTTATGACTAATTTGTGACCCTTTAGGCTCACTATGACTAATATGTGTACCTTCGGGATACACACCTATGACTGTTGTGTGTTCCTTTGGGAACACTCTTACGATTGATTTATGACATTTTGGGTTTACCACGATCGATATACTATGAGTTGTACACCGATACCTAGATAGGAAGGTTAACATGTTACCTAGAAGACCCAGTAGTAGGTCACATACTAAGTATTTTTATACTTATCATTTTTTCCTTTATGTTTTTCAGGTAATGATAGGAACAGACCGACAAGCGATAAATGGGACCCATGATAGAGCCATAAGAGGACAAACGAAAACTCTTTCGCTTAGTTTATATTTTTAGTCATTCGGTTGTTTTGAAATTTGAATTTATTGTTAGACAGAATATTTTATTGTTTTAGAAATTTTCTTCGAAAATGTTTTTAGTTGGTCATGATTAAATGTTTTGTTTATTTGACTTATTTAATAATTTAATAATTTGGTTTGAAATAGTCCTCACTGGTTCATTGATTTTATGCTTTATTGGTCTAAATATTTGAATGAAAATGTGCTTTTGGTAGTAATGGTCTTTGTCAGAGTACTTGAATGGTCAGGTTGTTACTGTTGGGCATGATGCCCTAAATTCTCATGTCCTATAGTTTGTAAATACAGTTTTGAACAATGTGATGTATAATATATGATTTTTTTTTCACTTTTGTCTATGAACATTGGATGTTTTATTTGCTTTACCACAAACCAATAAACTAAATTCCCTGGTTTTCGTTTGTAACTTAAGCATGTATGTGGAGACATACAGGTGGATCATGTCTTAAATGATAACCAAAATGATTTGTAGTATATGGATATAGGAGGAAAACCTTATCCTGGTAATGCTACAGATGCGGCACGTTTTGTAGAATAGTTAGAAGTGTTGTGACTTGCTACAGATGGTCTGATCCTGATCATTCATGTGGAGACATGCGAGCGGGGGCGTCCTATACAAATAGTTTGTATAAGATCGGACCACGAAGTGTTATAGTCTCGTTATATAACATCGTTCATGATAGAGACTTCACTTCACTAGGATGACCATAGGTAACTTGACCTCAATCCTGAGTGAGTTGGGAACTCCTACCTTTGAGGGCGGTCCTTTGATTTGCATGGGTGTGAATGGCTAGATCACTGACTCAAACCTACCACTTTATGGATTCGTCTGATTTGGGAGTTGAGAACTTAGCTAGACAAGATGAAATTTACTCATTCCTCAAAGTAGGGCTAAGTAGATAGATTTCTCCCTTAAGGACTAATTTCGAGGCTTGAACGATGTGGCGTCACACACCTTCTCATGGCCCAAGAGGTGTCCACACATAGTAGAACTATGTTGTATTGTTCATTAGAGGGATCAGTGGTACTTAAGAAGTTAGATGTAACTATAGGGGCAAAACGGTAAATTGGCCCAACTGTACTTATGAGTGTGAAGGGTTATCGTACCGTTGATTGGTTATATCCAACACAAAAATATATCTGTTGTGAGAAGAGTGTAGTTTTCGGTCTTTAGTGAAATGTCTGGCAGTTAACGGATGGTGGATCTCGTGGTTAAAAAGTTTTAGTCAGCTATTCACGTACTATTGGAGCTTTGAGCCATAGGTTCATAAGGTCCCCTTGGTAGTGTTGGAATGTTCTAGAACTCGCAGTTCTTGTTAAACATTCAATTTTATCAATAACAATGACTTGTTAATTATGCATCTTATTATGAAAATCCAATAAGCGCATCCTGGCTATAGTCTGAATATTGTAACTTTATGTAGTGACATAAACAGGATCAAGTTGACAGTATATAGCCTAAATGGTCTAATAAGTATATGGATGAAATTAGGTATCTCATCCTGGTAACACTATGTTGGGGTTGATGCCCTAAAGTCTCGTGTTCTGTAGTTTGTAAACAGTTTGTACGAACGCTTGTGTTGTTAATGTATAATATTTACTTCACTTCTTGTATTTTTGCTTAGTTACTTGTTTAATTTGCTTTACCACAAACCAATAAATATAAAATCCCTAGTTATCTGTATGTGACTCAAGCATGCATGTGGTGACATAAAAGTGGATCATGTCTTGAGTGATAACTAAAATGGTATGTAGTATATGGATATAGAAGGGAAACCTTATCCTGGTAACGCTATGGACGCGGCCCGCTTTGTGGAATGGTCACAAGTATTGTGATTTATCACAGATGGTCTGATCCTAATCATTCGTGTTGGGGATATACGAGCGGGGGCGTCCTATACACAGAGTTTAGTCATTTGTTGGTCTTTAGTGGAATACCTGACAGTTAACGGATGGTGGATCTCGTGGCTAAAGAGTTTAGTCAGCTATTCACAAACCGTTAGAGCTTCGAGCCACAGGTCCATTAGGTCCCCTGGGTAGCTTAGATAAAGTCGAGAACCAGTGTTTGGTTTAATTTGAAATGTTCAAATTGACAAAGGAAGTTCGATTATATATGATATAATTGGCTAAATGTATGAGATACATTTTTGGAGGAAATTAGATATAAATATGATTTATATCAAGTAAATGAGAAGATACTATAGTAGATATGTAATATCAAACTATAGGTTAAAAATATAATATGATTATATTTATTAATATTTTAGTTCGTTAATTATATGATAATTAACTCAAAAATCACATTTGGACGTGGGTTAATGAGGCAGCGTCGGTTATTGTAACCGATGAATTAAAATGAAAATAGTTTTCATTTTGATCCCCCATCCGAAGTGAAATTAGAGAGATCGCGCTGGTGAATAAAAAACGATCGCTTAAGCATTTCGAAAGCCTATACGATAGTCACTTTCCGCCTAAACGATCATCCACCTCGTGCCTAAACGAGCGAACACTAGTTCCTACACGATCGCATAGCTTTTCTAAAGGATCGTAGTATGTGCTGAGTTTGCTAAACGATCGTATACCATTTCCTAAACGATCGTTCAGTAAAATCTACACAATCATGTAGTGTCTCCTAAACGATAAGCATTGTGCTATGCGATAATGTCTTTTTCCCTCCCACTTGCTTATCGCCTACACGATTCGTGCTTCCTCTTTCCTCTACCAAATTCACCAAAGACCATGCTTTGGGTTCTCACTCCGAGAATACTCGGGGCTCTTTTCTGGTGGTGTCATCCCCATGACGTTCGTGGTCGTGGTTGTTCATGTTGCTGCAGTCGACGCTTCTGCTGGGCGTTGGTAGATCGCGTGGAGGTTTTTCGCTACTTTGAGTTTTGAAGTTTGAAGATTGTCTTCAACTGGTATGGCACTCTCTCCCTTGTTATATCTTGTTCATAGCATGCTGTTAATTAAGATTTATTTGCATAACTGTGCGTTTGAATGTATATTGTTGTATTTC
>NC_052351.1:17591714-17607295 GCF_009727055.1 Benincasa hispida
AAGGACAATTTTTGTTCACATTTTAATAATGTCAAGATTTTTGAACTTCTATGCCGTGTCTCTCTAAATGATATTTTCTTAATGGTTTTTTTTTTTCTTTTAAAAAAGAAGAAATTTTCCTTAATGTAATTACTTAACGTAGTGGGGATATTGACCATTTCATAAGAAGTGAGATGATTATTTATTAATAAAAGTTGGAATATAGTTAGCATAGTAATAGATTCTCGTTTTGTAGCGCACCATCCGGCCGGTCAGGTGGTCTTTTTTTCTTTTTTTCTTTTTTTTTTTTTTTTATAAGGAAAAAGAGAAATGAAAATTTGTCAGAAATAACCCTTTAGAATTTTAGTACACTTTTTGAAAATTCATAAAAAAATAGTTTTTCTTCTTCTATATCGGGCCACCGGGATTAGTTAAAAAATTAACTTTGCTAACATTGAAATTTGGTAATTTTTTTTATGTAATCCAAATCTTATATTATTTACAAATTTTCTCCAAATTCAGTTATGTTTACAAAATATTATATCAAATTATTATGTAATTTTTCAAATCTTTACCACAATTTATATTTTTCACAATTATATGAATTTCTAAAATTCCAAATGAGTTTTCCAATTATCAAAATAGATTCTCTAAATTGATTCAACATTTTTAAATTTTGGAAAGATCAAATTTTACAAAAAAAAAATTGAGTAAGATTTGGAATATATGTAGAATCTTGGTATTAATCCTACTCAAGATTCTAACCGAGAAAATTCAAATATATGAATTTCAGTATTAATTATGCTTCTGAGATGCAAATAATCTCGATGTATAATCTGGCGAGATGTACCAAGAAAGTCCAAACAATCGATAAATTGAAAAAAGTTGATTTTTTAACGAAAATCTCATGGTCGATCTCGTCCGAGATGGACCGAGAAAATCCATATTTTTATGAGTTAAAAAAAAGATGTTAATTGTATAAGGCAAAAACTTAAACGAGCTATTTCTGACAATTTTCCAAGAGGAATGTGTATAATAACAATAACTACATTGTTTCATGGGCAATTTTTGTTCTTAGTACATAATGCATTAATTAAGGTGGGTTTAATAATTATTTAGTTTTTAATTTTTAAAATTATATATCTATTTTCTTCTCAATATTTAATCATGATATTCATCTTTTTGGTGTAATAGTTGATTTTTTCTAAAAAATTCTAAAAACGATAATAAGATTTTAAAAGACTACTTTTTTTAGTTTTTAAAACTTGACTTGAATTTTGAAAACACTCTTAAAATGTTGACAACAAAATAAAGAAATTAATCGGTGCAAATAGTGTTTATAAGTTTAGTTTTCAAAAAAAAAAATTAGTTGGTTATCAAAAAAACTAGGTAGACCTATACGACTATTAAAATATATGCAAAAGTTTTCGGTCTAAATCTAATTTTTTATAGTTGAAGTAATTTAACGTAGTGATACTGACATGCTTCCATCCCTAGAAGGTTAGAGGTTCAATCCCCCACTCCGATATTGTTGTACTAAAAAAATCTAATTTTTTATCTTTTACCAATTTAAGTATACATCGACTATTAAAAGATATGTTTTCAATTCAAAAGCCAGAGTTTGGATCTTAAATTGTTGTGAAACTAGATTAAGAAAAATCAAGGCCCCATTTGATAACTATTTTATTTTTTGTTTTTATTTTTAAAAATTAAGTTTATATCATCCACATTTCTTACCATGACTTGCATCTTTATTTTAAGTATAATGGTTTAATTCTTAGTCAAATTCTAAAAATAATAACTTTTTGAAAGTTGTTTTTTTAGTTCCCAAAATTTAGTTTAGTTTTTTAAATCATTGATGAAAAGTAGATAACAAAAGAAGAAATTTGAAATTAAAAATAGTATTCATAAACTTAATTTTCAAAAAATAAAAAATAAAAACCAAGATGGTTACCAAAACAAACCCAAAATTTTCGTTTCTCAATTTTTTTGTCTTTCAGTACATTAAGTTGGTCAATATATTGTTTTTTAAGTCAAATAAACTATCATCACTTGATGGCAACATGATATATATTGATATTATTTTTCTTCATTTGTCTGAAAGTGGTATGTTAGATGTAGAAAAGATAAGGATATGTTCAAAGCTAATTGTGGCCGTCTGATTTTGGAATATATTTATTTTCTGAAGTTTACAGAATCCAAATATTGCATAAAGTCTTTGTAAAACTAGTATAATCTACGTCAATCTCATATTCAAAGAGAACATAAAACACAACTAAAAAGGTCAGTTGAATGCTATGTTTAAAAGAAATGAAATATTAAGACCTCGTTTTATAACGATTTGATTTTAAAATTTTTGTTTTTAAGATAAAGCCTATAGATACTATTTTCACATCCAAATTTCTTTCTTTGTTATCAACTTTTTACTAATGGTTTAGAAAATCAAGTCAAATTTTGAAAACTAAAAAAAAAAGTAGTTTTTAAAATTTTGTTTTTGTTTTTGAATTTGGCTAAGAATCATTGTACTTAAAAAGATGCAAACCATGATAAGAAATTGATAGAAAATAGGCTTAATTTAAAAATAAAAAAAAACCAAAAACCAAAAATCAAATAGTTACAAAACGAGACCTAAAAAAATGTTAAAATATTATTTTGGTTTTTATACTTCGAGCTTCCTTCTTTTTTGATATACTTTTAAATATCTAAATATATTTTTATACTCTCAATAAATCTTAAAATTAATCTATATTATTAAAAAAAACTTTGAAAGTTGTAGTTTGTTTTTAAGATTTTTTTTTTTTAAGAAGAAGAAGAAGAAGAAGGAAAAGAAAACTCTAATATTAGTCTTCATCCACAGATTTTATAAACATACTTACATTTAGGACTTTCTTTTAATAAAATTAATATTATTATTTAATCAAATTAAATTAATTAAATGACTCATTATTTTTAAGATTTATAAAAAATATAAGATAATTTGGACATTGAAAATGGTTTTGAAATGATCAAAATCACTTCTATCAAAAACTTGTTGGAAGAGAAAATAAAAAGCCATATACCATACATATGCCTCAAGATGATTGCACGTAACATCATAATAGCACGACAAAATGAAAGCGAAAACCTTGTTGGGTGTTCCTGTGTACCTTGCATCCTGCAAGAAAAGGCCTCTTCCTATACTGAGAGATAGACTGAGGTGTCTTTACAAATATTCTAATAGTTGGCTCCTCTTTCCTTTTTTGTTATTGAAAACAGGACAACTTTCTTGCTTGTTACTTTAAGGGTTCAACAATGAATTTATTTTCCATTCTATCATTTGTTTAACAGCTTAAACTAGGCTCCATGATCAAAATCACTCTGAATTATGTGTTTTTTTAGTGTAATAGAGGTAGGGGATTCGAACTAGAGGCCTCTTGGTCATTAAACGTTCATATTGAGCCATGTTCACTTTATAAACTATGTCTTTAATCATTCAAAATTAATTTAATATTTTATTTTAAATTTTTATACATGATTTTCTTACCATCTTTGCCTATATAACCTTAAATGTAACTATATTTTTCTCCCTTAATTTTTGCTAGTAAATTGAACTTGGAAATTAAGTCATATCGATCCACTACAAGAATTTTGAGCTTTAATGTCGGTTGGAAAAAGTGAAACCGGATGTATAATGTCGGTTTTGTTTTTTTTATAAAAAAAACGGATCTTTAATGTCGGTTTTAAACCGACATTATAGGTATACATTTAATGTTGCTTTAAAACCGACATTAAAGATCCGGTTTTCTTTTTTTTCCTTAAAAAAAAACAAAACTCATTCCCCCCATTTTTTTAATAACACTATCTTTAATGTCGGTTTAGAACCGACATTAAAACCTGAATTTCTTCTAGTGATCTAGAAACTAGAAAGCAGGTCAAGTATTAACTTTCATAATTCAAGGAACTTAAATTCAATGAATCCGTTTCACACATTATGAGTTAATATAATAACATAAATCCTAAAGAGGGTGGTTGGAAATTTGACATTTTGTTTTTTCTTAGGTACATCCTGGCTATATCTATCTTTGTACAACCCTTCCAAGTCTAGATCACAGATTGTCACATGACAAATTTTTCTTTTTAACCTTTTTTTTTAAAAAAAATATTATTTCTCTTTATGATTGAAGAGGATGTATAGAGATCATGATTATATCCAAAGTTACATCTAAATTGTTCTTATTAGTATAAGTACAACGTTCACGCGTTGAACGTGGAAACAAGAATGATTTCATCTCCATCTTCACTCTCAATTTGGTTCTTCAATAAATTTAAGAGATTTCCCGCAAGGATTAATTATTTTTTAGTTAACTTCATATATATATATATATATGTGTGTGTGTGTGTGTGTGTGTATGTATAAAGAATCTCAATATAATGGTTCTATCAGAGAATATTATGCTAAATTATAAATTGGTCTTTGAACTTTTATGCAAGTTCCTGAACATTAAAAAATGTCTAATCGAACTTTCAATTTTGTGAGTAAAAAACTTTTGAACTTTAAAATTGTTTAATAGGTTCTTGAATTTTCAATTTTGTAATAATAGATCAATGATATATTGAAAAAAATAATCGATATATTAAATACAAAAATGAATATAATTTTATGTTTAAAAAGCTCCTCGACCCCATTTAGTAACGATTCTATTTTAATTTTATATTTTTAAAATTTATGTCGTTTACTCCTAAATTTCATATTACGATTTTCACATTTCTTGATAAACATTTAGGGGTTGTTTGGGGTGTTGAGATGATATAAGATGTGAGTAGTTATGATGTCTGGAGAGTTCTGATCGAGTATGATCGAGTATGTTCAAGCACTAAGATGATATACGATACACGGAAGGAAAATGACAGTGAGATACGAAACACGTTTCGAAAATGGGCCCACAAACAATGAAAATTGGTGAGATAGGATAATGAGCCTTCAAATATTGAGATAATATAGGATGTGAGGATATACTATCTCATGTTGGGCCCCCAAACAACCCTTTAAATTTTAATTCAAAATTTCTCAATATAAAAAAACATGTTTTTAAAACTTTGTTTTTAAAAAAACTTTATTGGCTTGATATTATAAAACTTGAGTAGGAATTGGATAATAAAACAAAGAAACTTATAAGTAAAAAATGTGTTTATCAACTTAATTTTTAAAAATAAAAAATGAAATGATTTACAAAACGGGTCATAAACTTTCAATCTATCGTGGGTAGGTCTGTAAATTAAATAAACATGGAATAGGTCCAATAGTTATTAATCATAAAAGTACTTATATATATAAAAAAAAAAAAAAATATGAATTACAAATTTGATATTCTCTATAAGTTGGTGAAAATAAAAAATGTCGTTTATATGCCTTTAAGAGTCAAAATCGTATCTTTTATGATTCAATAAAACACCATAAATAATTTGTTTGATAAATTCTTCGTAAATAATTTCGATATTATTTAAATCTTTGTTTCTACATCAATTTTTGTACTAATATAGAAGTACGATACAAAGTATATGAAAGTGATGAAGAGTTGAATAGCATTGGAAAATTGTTTTGGAAGGAAAGTTGAATGTGAATAGGTAGTGGGGCACATAGGAATTCTTTTTGCAAATACCAATCCTAACATGACAACGTTAATTCCTCTAGTTCATATTTCTAACATTGACCATTGATGACTTTGGACTACCATTGGATAACACGTTGTTTTCACTTAGAAATTTCTATGCATTTACCTCTATATGCAAAAGTTTGCAAAAGTTGGCAAAAGTTGAGCAAAAGTTGAGTCTCTTTTTCTCTTCTTTAATTTGCCCATGGCCAATAGTTAAATCGGATCGACTGATCTTAAATTATCGATCGATTCAAACTTCAAAAATTCAATCTGATAGATGAGTATAAATTTAATATTATATCATTTAATGGCTGACTTTGTTATTATTCTCTTACTACACGCACATGAATGATTGAAATTGTAACCACTCAACTTTTCAAACTTTAGTTGAGTACGATGGCTTGAAGCTACATGTTTCTTTGAACTAAATACACATTGTCTTTAAATAATTTTTTTTACCTAGTTGAAAAGTTTTATTGGTTGCTCTTTTTGTTTATCATTCTAAGGCTAAATTTTTATACCGTCAACTATCATTAATTAGCTTAGTGGTAAAGACATGAGTTTGATAAAGGTCTAAGAGAGAATGAGTTCAATCCATGGTAGCCACCTATCAAAAATTTGATATCATACGAGTTTTCTTGACATTCAAATGTTGCCGTCTCAAGTGAGAGTTATCCTGTGAGATTAGTCAAGATGCGTTTAAGTTGACTTGGACGCTCACCGATATATAAAAAAACAAAAAAACTTTATACAATCAATTAATAAAGTTCGCAATCAAATTGCAAATTCATTACGATGCAAATTGGAGATGTGTGCTAATATTATTCCTGATAAAAACCCTGATATGTGAGATGTGATCAAATCATAAGAATGAAATTGAAACTTTTAAAATTGCAGTATTATTATTGAAAATAAATCCAACTTGTTTAGACTAAATTGAATATATCAAAGATGCCAATATTCCTGTAAAAAAATCAGACCATTTTTTCTTTTTAATTTTGTGAGGTTATTTATTGAAGAGACTAAATTATTTTTCAAGCATTGAAACACGATCTTAAGAAAAACGCAACTTTTCTCTAAATGTTCAAAGATGAATTAATAAATATGGAATCATAAATTTTACTTTAAATGGATACATATATATATATATATATATATGATCCCATACAATATGATATAAGATTATGGTGACAAATAAATCTTATTTACTAAGACACAAACATATACAAATAATATTTTTTTAAAAAAAAAGTTGTATAAATTGGCTAAGATGATAAAACCAACTATTCTTTAAAAAATGATGATAAATATTAAATACAACTAATAAACCATAAAAATAATGGCATTCAATTATTCGAGTATTCTAAAAGCACATGTCACTCAATATAATATTGTCACCGTGGACCTCTCAATATGTACATATATTTTTATTTTATTTGAATAAAACGATAAAATAAATTGACTTTACAAACAAGAAAATTCAAGTCAATAGGGGTAGTATTATACTTCAATTTACATATAATATGACAACATATATATCTATTTTATTAAAATGGCCTCCAAAATTGAAGCTATCAGACAAATCTACGTTACTAGAAAATAATTTTATTAAATCAACATAGCTATCATAATCTCTTTCTTTTTCTGTAAAAAAAGAAAAAAGAAAAAGACTAATCTTCGTGTTTTTTTCACCCCACTGAATAATTTAATATAAATAAATATTATTAGATATATTCTCCTATTTACAATATATATATCTTTATTTTAGTTTGAGTTGTATTTCATAAATTCTATATATTGAGTTAATGGAGAAAGGACCTTTAATAATTAATATGGTTGTTTTCAAACTTATTAGAGAAATATTGTTGTTTTGAAACTTATTAGAGAAATATTGTTGTTTTGGGAGTTCGAGGCTAGAAGTCGAGGGTTGAAGATATTTGATTAATGTAAGAGGTGAACGTTATGAACGATCGACAAACAAAGAAAAACTTGGAAACAATATGTATATTAGGCATACATAAGTCGAAACTTCAAGCATCGACAAGGAAGATAAGTGGGTGAAGGAATCTGCTAATTTTGTGATGAAGATCTCGCTCTAGAAGGAAATCTCGCTAATTTTTAGGTTGTCGAAGGTTGAAGTTTCGACATACATAAGTCCGAAACTTCAACCCTCGATAAAAGATAAGTAGGTAAAGGAAATCTTGCTAATTTTGTGATAAAGATCTCACTCTAGAAGGAAATCTTGCTAATTTTGTGATGATTAGGGTTGTCGAAGGTTGAAGTTTCGACATACATAAGTCGAACTTCAAACCGCTACAGAAAAATAAGTGGTGAAGGAAACTCCTCAAGTTTGATGAGGATCTCGCTCTAGAAGGAAATCTCGCTAGTTTTGTGATGTAGGATCTTTAGGAAGGGTCTCGCTAAAATGGCTGAATCTCGCTGGTAAGGTGAATCGCTTAGACATTTGTTAAAGAAATGCTTGAGGATCTATCACTAATTGTCCATCACTTATATATATATATACACCAATGAGAAAAAAAGCTAAATACATTAATGAAAAAAATACAACATAAATTTTGTACAATTAATAACTATAATTGAGTAAGTTTATAGTGCATAATTAAAATGGACTATAATTGAATAAGTCTGAAAAAATATGATCAACCTTGATTTTATTATCAAGTAAATTTAAAAAAAGGTGTGAGATCCTATCACCATGCTGCCCTGCTTCAATTCCCCTGCGGATTCCCTGCATGCATTGACCGACTGATCCGAATTCCTCTGCTCCGATTCTTACATGCATTGACGCTTCATGCTCCTCTGCCATAGCCTTAATGCCTCTTCAACCACCCCAAACCCGTGGTCGAGTGTTCAACACTCGACCTACATCCTTTTTAAACCACCATCATCTTCATTTTTGCTCACCCACTCCCTCGATAATTTTTGCTCCCTCTTCACTTTTGCTCACTCACCTCCTCGATAACTCACTGCCCTTGATTTTTGCTCACTCCTCTCCCCTTGATTTGCTTCACTGCCCCTCACTGCTTAAAAAATAAGCCTTCGAAATTATCTTCCTCTCCTCCCATTTCCATTCCCATTTCTCTTCTTGTATTTCGTTTAATACAAATTATTCTCACACAACTATACTGGTTCGTTACTCTACTAAATTTTTAATTTTTAAGAATAATTATAAATTTTTATTTTTGTTTTTATATATATTTTTTTATAGTTCTAATTTTTTAAAAAATTTTGTAGTTGTTGTTAGATAACAAATAACAGGAAAAAAAGGGTGAACGTTGTCACTTTGAAGGAAAAAAGAGAACTACCGTCGAATCTATGAGTTGAACTTATGATATTTGAAAAGTTTAGTTTATTCTTATGATATTTGATTTATTTAGTATTAACTTTGATATTTATAGTGTTAAAATGTTTATATTGTTATGTTTAAGAAGTTGATATTTATAGTTTAATACAAAATTATTGTGATAGTTAACAAGTTTAGTATAGTTTCAAAAGTTTAATATAGTTTGAAAATTTTAATTTATTCATATGAAAATTATTGTTGTTATGTTTTTGTGATAAGTTGATATTTCTAGTATTAACTTTGAAAATATAGTTTAAAATAGTTTGAAAAATTTTAATTTAATTTAATTTTTATTTTGTATTAAATTTGAAAAATAGTTTTTAAAAAGTTATATCTCATTTTAATTTGTTGTTATTTTTTAAAGATAGTTCTAAAAAGTTTAATTTATTATTATGTTTAAAGATAGTTATAAAAAGTTTAATTTATTGTTATGTTAAAAAGTTGATGTTCATAAAACTTAAAAAGTTTATATTTATAACTTAAAAAATTTAATATTTTTTAATATACTTCTTATAAAAAGTATAATACAAAAAATTGATGTTTGTCTTTTTTTTTTTTTTTTTTATAGAAAATGGCAGGCAAATGCTTGGGATTTTTATTGTTTACAAATGGTAATATGATTGATGGTATTGATGGAGTTGAGTATGACCAACCACCAAGTGGGAGTTTTACCATAAATGTGAACAGTAGAATTGTATTTGAACAATTCATAGAAATAATATATAGACATCTTAATCTAGAACCATCAGGATCAATAAGGTTTATGCCATTTACTATTTCGAATGCACAAGCTATGAACTTGATGTTCTCAATGGCAATGCTAGTGCCAAATCTAGTGCATTTGTATGTAAATGTAAAATAGGATGGGGGGATCCTGATACATCACTTAACCAATTTGAAGACCCAACTCAATGTATCGATCATGATCCGGAGTCAGCTGCATCGCCATGTGATAATGAAGGTATGGCGGCTAACAACCTGTACAGAGACTTTAGAATAAAAACGGATGACGAATTTGAAGAGTTGGATTTCGATGGTCGTGAACATGAGATGCTTTCAGATACATTCAATGATTTTGATATTAAATGTACTGGATAGCATTTAGGAACATGACCCAATTGTAGCTACTGTGGACGTTGACAATACTCAATTGTATAAAGGGATGATTTGTCAAGACAAGAGAAATGCTACAACCGCGGTCAAATGTTTTGCAATAAAATGTCACGCACCATATGAGGTTGTTGAATCTACACCGACGATTTGGACAATTCGGTGTAAGAAGTGGGAGGAAGGTTGCAAGTGGAAACTTCGTGCAATAAAGAAAAAATCGCAAGGCTTGTTCAAGATCACTAAGTTATGATGAGCAGCATACATGTTTTTATTCAGAACTAAGTCAAAGTTACGTGCAATTAGATTCATCAATTATAATAATATATTGTATATTTAATTTTTTTATTGTAATCAATAAAGTTTTACATATTCTTTACTCTCACACTGCATATCCTGAGAGAATGTACCCTCACTTTTCTCTACTATTATATTTACTTATTTCACCTTTTTTAATTTACTAGATAATAAAATCAAGGTTGACCATATTTTTTAAAACTTATTCAATTATAGTCAATTTTAATATATGCAATTTCATTAAACTTACTCAATTATAGTTATTAATTATAACAAAATTCTGTTATTGTTGTTATTTTTTCATTAATAATTATTAGCTTTTTTTCTCATTTTGGATCATGTATTATATATATATACTTCCATGGAAAGTAAATAAAGTGAAGACAATTATGAGCGAAATCCTGCTCATGAGCGAGATCCTACTCATGAGTGAGATCCTCCTCATGAGCGAGATCAAGTGTTTCTTTAACAAACTGTCTTCCTAGCGATGCTCACCTTACCAGCGAGATTCAACCCACATTTCTAGCGAGATTCCCTTCTAGAGCGAGATCCTCATCACAAAAATTAGCGAGATTTCCTTCTAGAGCGAGATTCTCATCACAAAATTAGCGAGATTTCCTTCACCCACTTATCTTTTATTGTATATTCAATTTTTTTATTATAAAGTTGTACGTTATTCTTTTAATTAAGTTGCACATTATTCTTTTAATTAAGTCGTACATTATTCTTCTAATTAAGTTGTACATTATTCTTTTAATTAAGTTGTACATTATTCTTCTAATTGAGAAACAAAATATTTTTTTTAATTGAGAAATAAATAAAAAAAAATTTTCAGATCATGGCTTTAAACTCAGGACCTGTTGATCTCGATGTTTTGTACGACCAGTCCATTCATCAATCATATGTTGTATGGCGAGATCGTACTACTGGAGAAATATCTTTCAGGCGTCGAGAGGCAGTTCTCCAGCGCACTATCCCGTCCACCTTTGAATACTACCGCTACTGCGCATATCTGGATTCTATGGGATTGCCAGATTAGGGATTTATTCAGTTGGACTAGCATCTGATCACAGCCTTGGTCGAGAGATGGAAGCCCGAGACGCATACATTTCATATGTCTGTGGGAGAGTGTCTACAAGACGTAGAAGTGTTGTTGGGGTTACCTGTTGACGGTGAGCCGGTCACTGGAGTGATGTACGATGGCTGGTCAGAAGTTTATCAACTGTACTCAGTGTGACTCTACCTACCGACAAGGTTAAAGAATCAGGTTAAGTTATATGGTTAGGAACAAAATTCGTGAGCTCACAGATGATGCAGACGAGGGAAACCGTCATAAGATATGTGCGAGCATATATACTACAAATGATGGGTGGAAGTCTGTTTTCAGATAAATCAAGTCATTTTGTTCACTTGATGTTTCCTGCCACTGTTAGCTAACCTCCATGATGCGGGGCGGTATTCGTGGAGTGGAGCATGCTTGGCATGGTTGTATAGACAACTATGCAAAGCAACAAGACTTAAGGTTCGAGAGATAGCTGGGCCTCCATACTTTTGCAACTATGGGTTTGGGAGTGATTTCCAACAATGGCTCCACAATTACAACATGTTAATGACGCTCAGTTAGTTGGACGAGCCTATGGTTCTCGGTATGTTGTTTTAATTTTTATATCATTGATCTAGTTAATTTAAATTCTAAATTATCAATTTAAAAATTTAGGTGAAGCACAAATTTTTGTGTGACTAGGACAACCACACATGTAGTCAGCCAGTATAGATACATGTTTGATCTACTTCAACCTGAACAGGTACATTACACTGAACCTAATTGATTATTTTATACACATTTTTATTGTATTTGTCTTTAATATTTTCTAATATAATATTTTGTGTTTCAGGTTATTTGTGAACCGTACAAAATTATTATGCATACTTTGTCTAATTTTTGTACGAATGGTCAAAACATATGGCAGACGATGAGTCCTCTCATATGTTTTTACATTGGTGAGTGGTATCTTCTTGACAGGGTGATGAGACAATTCGTTTTTTTATTAATAAAAAATAAGAAAAAATAAGAAAGAAAAAAAGAAAGAGAAAAGAAAAAAAATGAAAAAGAAAAGAAGAAAATTTATCCTGTCTTTGCAAATTTTTAGCATCGTTTGCTCGACATTGGTAAAAAAGGGTGTAATGTGTATTAGGGATTAGTGAAACACAAGCCCAATTGGACTTGGTTTGCATGCCCTTCATTGTAGATTTTGCGTCTGTACCCGTTCACCTTGAAGATTTTTCCTGTTTCAAGACCTTTTATTTCAATTGCATCATAAGAGAAAACATTAGTAATTTCAAAAGGACCTAGCCATTTGGACTTAAATTTTCAGGCATCAATTGTAATCTAGATTGTAAAGCAAAACTTTTTATCCAATTTTGAAGTCCTTTCTTATTAAGCCTTTGTCATGAAAAATTTTGGTTCATTTTATAAATTTTTGAATTTTCATAAGCATCTTGTCTTAATTCTTCTAATTGTTGTAACTCTAGGAGTCTTTCCTTTCAGACTTGGGCTAGATTCAAATTACATTGTTTTACCACCCAATACGCTTTGTGTTCAACCTCTATTGGAAGATGGCATGCCTTGCCATATACAACTCTGTACGGGGTTGTTCCTATATGCATCTTAAAAGCGGTTCTATAAGCCCAAAGAACATCATTAAGTTTAGAATTCCAATATTTTCTTTTCAAGTTTACAGTCTTTTCTAAAATGTTTTTCACTTCTCTATTGGAAATTTTCGCTTGGCCATTTGTTTGACAATGATACGAGGTTGCAACACGGTGGTGAACTCCGTATTTTCTCAATAATGTCTCTATGGCCTATTGCAAAAATGTGGTCCTTGGTTGCTTATGATGGCCCTAGAAATTCCAAATCTAGAAAAGATGTTATTTTTTAGAAATTTTGAAACAATAGAGGAATCATTTATTCTAGTGGGGATTGCCTTAATCCATATGGAAACATAATCTACTCCAAGAAAAATGTACAGATAGCCAAACGAAGAAGGAAATGGACCCATGAAATTTAAGCCTCGCACGTCAAATATTTCACATACAAGAATGGAATTGAGAGGCATTTCATTTCTTTTATATAAAGATCCATATTTTTTACACTTTTCACAAGACTTGCAATATGCATTACGAATCGACAAAAAGAGAATTCCAAAATAGTCCTGGATCTAAAATTTGTGTAGTAGTTCATTTTGGACTAAAATAACCTCCACATGCATGCTCATGACAAAACGATAAAACAGACTCAAATTCTTCATTAGGGACACATCTCCTAATGATTTGATCTGAGCAAAATTTTCATAGATAAGGAGGATCCCATATAGAGTATTTAGAGTAACTTTTTAGTTTAGACCTTCTAGATGAAGACATGTTAAAGGAAAACTTACCAGTAACAAGGTAATTTACCATGTCAGCATACCACGGTAGGAAAGTAGATACCTTGAAAAGGTGTTCATCAAGAAAGTCTTCTCTAATTGGCATTAACTCTTCTTCTTGCATGATTTGGCCTAAATGGTCGGCCACTGAATTCTCAGATTCTTTTCTGTCTTTGATAGTCAAGTTGAACTCTTGCAAAAGAAAGATCCATCTTACAAGTCTAGGCTTGGATTCTTTCTTCGTCATGAGGTACCTATGAGCGGCGTGGTCAGTGTAAACAATTATTGAAAAATCAAGAATGTAAGATCTAAATTTATCTAAAGCAAAAATAATGGAAATAAATTCTTTTTCTGTGATTGAATAATTGATTTGAGATGAATTGAGAGTTCTAGATGCAAAATAGATCACATGACACTTCTTGTCAACTCTTTGTCCTAATATCGCCCCTACTGTTAGATTGCTAGCATCACACATAATCTCAAATGGAAAGTTCGATCGGGGTGGTTGAAGGATTGGAGTTGATGTCAACTTCTCTTTGAGTGTGTCAAAGGCTTCCTTGCATTCGTCATTCAAATCAAATGTGGCATCTTTTTTATGTAGGCTTGACAAAGGAAGTGTAATTTTTGAAAAGTCTTTAATGAACCTCCTATAGAATCCTTCACTACCAAGAAAAGAGCACAATTCCTTAATGTTTTTAGGATAGGGAAGGTTAGCAATAACATTTATTTTTGTTGTATCAACTTCTATGCCTTTAAAAGATACAAGGTGTCCTAAAACAATTCCGTGAGAAGCCAAGTGACATTTTCATAATCAAAACCAAATTTTTTTATGCATCTTTTCAAAATCAAACTCAAATTGTGCAAACAATCTTCAAAAGAATAACCATACATAGTGAAGTCATCCAAGGAAATTTCTATGTACTTTTCATCGTAGTCGGAGAAAATACTCATCATGTATCGTTGAAATGTACCTAGGGCATTGCATAGCCTAAATGGTATTTCCCTAAATGCATATATACCATAAGTGCACGTAAAAGTAGTCTTTTCTTGATCTTCTTGTGCTATTGGTATTTGATAAAATCTAGAGAAACCGTCACGAAAACAAAATATATGGTTTTCTGGCTAGCCGTTCAACCATTTGGTCAATAAAAGGCATAGGAAGGTGATCTTTTTTTGTTACCTCGTTGAATTTTCTGAAATCTATACATATTCTCCAACCTTTTTGCACTCTCATTGGAATCATCTCAACCTTTTTATTTTTTACAATGGTCATTCCGTTTTTCTTTGGTACCACACTGATTTACTCATTGGCTATCTGAGACTGGGTATATTATTCCGACTTCAAGGAGCTTGAGGATTTCCTTATGAACAATTTCTTTCATGGTTGGATTTAGTCTTCTTTGAGGTTGAATGGTTGCCTTGGCTCCATCCTCTAGAAAAATTCTGTGCATGCAAAGGAAAGGGCTTATCCCTTTGATAGTATCAGTCCAATCAATTGCTTTCTTGTGGTCCTTCACTGTTTCTACTAGTGAGCATTCTTGAGAAGATATGAGTTCTTTAGATATGATCACAAGAAAGAATTTCTCTTATCCTAGGAAAACATACTTGAGGTGAGAAGGGAGAGCCTTAAGCTCAATCTCTTGTACCTGAGATTCCACAACATCATCATTAGAAGAATTATCATTCAAATCAAAATCATTAGAAGTAAACAAAGAGTCAATCGAAGAGTCATCATCATCAAGATCAATGGAGGGGGTAACCAAACAATCCAAATTT
>NC_052351.1:17607395-17678337 GCF_009727055.1 Benincasa hispida
TATTCAAATAAATCAAAGTTTGATCTAGTTGGTTATGCAGATTCTAGATATTTATCTAATCTACACAAAGCTAGATCTCAAACAGGTTATCTATTTACATGTGGAGAAACTGTTATATCATGGCGATCGGTGAAATAGACCATAACGGCCACTTTCTCAAATAATGCTAAAATTCTTGCAATTCATGAGGCTAGTCGAGAATGTGTATGGCTAAGGTCAATGTAAAAATCTTCCAACAATATTATAAGAAGACAACACAACTTGTATGGCCCAAATCAAATGATGATATATTAAAGGAGATAAAACAAAACATATTTTACCGAAGCTTTTTTACATTCCTAATCTTGAAGAAAATGGCGACATCACTATACAACAAATTCGTTCGAATAATAACCTGAAAGACTTATTTACAAAGACATTACCAACCGCAACTTTTAAAAAATTAGTACACAACATTAGAACGCGACAACTCAGAGATCTTAAGTGATATTTTAGTAAGAGGGAGTAAATATATTGTATTTTTTTAGGAATATGTATTATATGAAAAATGTACTTTTTTCCTTCACTGGGGTTTTTTTCCCATTAGGCTTTTCTAGTAAGGTTTTAACAAAACATATTTCATATATGAACATTGAGGGAGTATTATAAATATCATAAAAAATATATTCTCCATGCTTAGCGTCTTAAAAGTCATGTGTCATTTTTCATATTATCCATGTACCTTGTAATAATTCTTGCTTGCCACATTGCTTATAAATAGTAGCATTTGGTGGATCTCAATAAAATGCACATGGGTGAGAAATCCAATCCAAAATTCAATTAATTTTCATATTATCCAATTTTAGTTATTTTATTTTATATTATATTATATTTATTTATTATTATTATATTATATTTTTTCATATCTGTGTTTCTATGCTCTTCAATTTTACAACACACCCTTTGTTTTTTTTTTTTCTTCCCAAAGAAAAATGCACTTAATTTATTTAAATATTTGATTATTATGGATAAAAACCCAAAGTTATTCGAATCAGCCAAAGCGATTTTTTAATTCCCCACTAATAATGAGGCCCGTGACGGCGTGCATCCAATCTTTTATTTGTTTTGTTTTTTTTTTAATTTATATATATACAGAAATCTTGGCCCCGTATTTTTTGATTTTCTGTGCAATCTCAGTAAAATGTTTAATTAAATAAAAAAGAAAGAAAAAAAAAGGACGGCGGAGGAAATCTGGAAAGCGCACGTGGAGGGCGAGTACAGAGAGAGTCAAAATCAAACAGGGCTGGCTGAGGCCCACGGTGGCACGGTCGCAGTAGGGCCCCCACCCAGCGGAGGAAACTTGTGGGAAACGGACTCTGGGACGACCTTTGTGGGGCTCACCAATTGGGTTGGTTGGGACTTGAGGAATGTGACTCTAGGCTTACAAGTCGGTTACGTCAATAACGAAATTGACTGGTGGCGTGGCGTCTATGCAGTCACGCACCGGCGGCTCCGGAAATAGGTTCTCTGCATCTGCAACCAGCAGAATTTCAAGTTTAGGTGCAAAGAACTAAATTCTTTTTTCGGATTAATTTATATCAAATATCTTAAAATTGAAGCGTTAGAAGGAGTGCGGTAACATTTACCTTATCACAATTTTTCGTCCTAATTTGTGCATTCAACGTACTCTAAAAACTAAAATTCATTGAACTCTAAAATTAATTGTAATGTTATGCCATAAAATAGGATACTTTACGACCAAGTTGAATAGAGTTTAATTAGTTCAAAGACTTCTATATCATCTGCATCAAAACATCAAGAATTTTTATTTTCATGGTTGAACTTAAAACAAACAAACAAAAACAAATATTTTTATTCAAATTTGTGAACTTGTTAAAGATGTGCTGGATGGTCAATTTTAAGATTTATTTTGAATTGGTTAGAGAAAAATATTTTTTAGGAAAGTCATTTTATTTAAACTCTTTTAATAAATATTGTATAAGATACATTTTAAAAGTGTTTCAAAAGCTATTTTAAATGGTTGTCAAATATTTTAATCTTTTTAAGATGATTATTTTCAAAATTAAAAATACTTGAAAAATGAAGTTTAATTTTTTTCTTTTTTTTTTTTAAAAACGTTTTAAGGGTTTTTATTATTTAATTTTTAATGTGATGTAATGGATCAAATTTACAGTTAAACGAGTAAATTCATTCTTAAAAGAGACATCACTCTAACAACATAAGTTTTATTTAGAAATGATGCAAAATGGTTTCTATTATAATTAAAAAGTTATTTTTTATAGTCGGACAGAAAAAAAATAACTAATGTCTCATTTGGTAATCATTTACTTTTTTATTTTTGTTTTTTAAAATTAAACCTATTACATCTACATTTCTTACAATAATTTGTATTTTTCTTAAGTACAATAATTGAATGCTTAGCTAAATTTCAAAAACAAAAACAATTTTTTTAAAGCTATTTTTTTTAGTTATCAAAATTTGACTTGTTTTTTAAACTATTGGTGAAAAGTAGATAATAAAAAAAGAAATTTGGAGATAGAAATACTGTCCATAGATTTAAGTTTAAAAAATAAAATAAAAAATAGTTACCCAACGAGAACTAAATTAGTCTAAAACACTAATTATACTACATTAACAATTAAGTGTATAGTGAAGTTTTGATGAAATTAAAAGTAAAGATTGTTATTTTTCTTTAGGACAAAAGTGTTATTTTAGTCGGTGAATGTGAATGTGAATGTGATGAAGGTTTTATTTGGTTTTGTTTTCGTTTTTGGCGCAAGTTTATCCTGTGCCACATCAAAACAAAACAAAAGGATTGTTATTAATTTGAAGTATATTTGGACAGATACAGCAGACTACTGCCATTTGTACAACGTGTAAAACGTTAAGAGTATTAATTTATAATTCCGAACATAAAATTAAGCGCTGCCGCTAACTGGTTGTTTATAATTTTATATTCAAAATCCAACACATTTTTCTTTTAAAATTGATTTGTCAAGATCAAGTTCATAATTCAGACAAGAATTTTCCTGTGAATTCATTAAACATTTTTCTATTCTTTTAGGCGAAGAAATGTGAAACAATATTTGAATATAGAAACGGGTAGCTTTCATTCTTCGGATAATTAACTTACAAAAGATACTTAAGTATACATTACAGCATGCACCAACCATCCTATCAAGTTTCTCAATCATAATTTGTTACGTGACAAATTTACTTTACTTGTTCTTAATATATAATTATTTTGTATGTTTATGATGAAAGTTGAATGCATAAATATAAGTACTGTATCTTGAGATGTACCCAATTATTTTACTCTTATTTTATTTCTTCCTTTTTAAGGAGAAAATAGAGAGCACTAGGATTAAAAACTTCACAAATTTATTAATTCTTTTTGGTTAAAATATAGTAAGTCCATCAAGATTTTAGCGCAAAAAAAGCCAAGAAATGGGGTTGATTCTTTCACATGTACAAAGAAAAAAGTGGTTAAATTACAAGTTCGATTTCTATGGTTTTGACAAAGTTTGAATTTAGTCTAAAATAAAGAATGAAGAATCACAATGATGTCATAAGTCAGGAAAGATGTCACAAACAGAAATAACAACAACTAGAAGAGATAAGAGAAAGATAGAAAATACAGAAATTTGTTGATCCAGTTCGGTGTAATCACACCTATGTCTGGGAGGCTCTGTGCCTAGTTGAAAAGAAATTCACTAGTATGTAATTTAGTTTTAATACATGCATATCAACTAAAATTACATAAAGTTAGCTTACACATAACTGAATTACTAGTGAGCTAGTTAGGCTTCCCCTAACATCAATACACTCTTCAATGAGTCTGCAGTATTAGGCTCCCCCTAAAATTATTGCCGCAGCAATGATTTTACCTTCTCTTCACCTTCAGATGAATAACCATTCACCTAATGTCTTTAACAACTCTACCAACGTCCACTTTCTCATAACCTACTTTTGAGATCGTCTTATTAATTTCACGAAGATAATTCACATACAACCCCACAGTTTCTTTACCAAACTTTTTGAACAAGAATGCTCTCAATCAAGAGGTTTAGGCGGCTGACCTAAAAACCCCAAAAAGCCAAAATATATATCCCTCATTTGAAATGCAGTGTAATGACTCGAGTTCAGAAGGGGTACATGAATGAATTGATATCACATCCGAATAAAAGGGATTCTGAGGTGCACCTTCCTTCACATCCGAAAGAATTGAAAGTTACTATCTATACCAACAAGGTGCACCTTCCTTTTCGGTGGCTTAATCATAAGAACTTTAAAGTTAAGCGTGCTTAGCTTGAAACAATCCTATGTTGGGTAACCTTCTGGAAAGTTTCCTAAGATGCATGTGAGTGAGGATAAAGCATGATAGACAACATAGCCAAGTCGCAGGAACACAGAGGAATGTCGGACCATCCAGATTTTGAATCCCGGTCTGTTATAGGTAGACAGATCATAACCATCTGCAAAACAGAAGGAAAAAATCTTCCAACACCGATTAGAAAAATATTTTACATCAATTTCAGCACTACAATCAGTCAAATCATGAATAGTCGTGGTCAGAGAATGAGACTCAGCAGAAAAAATTCGTAAAATACGTACCTAGCTCAGTGGGAAGCAGCAGACCGTAGTTACTAACCCTTTTATGGCTCTTATTGTCTAACTAACATCCTTAATCTGCTTAGATCCTTGGAATACATATATAACATCCACCAAACTAATGAAACTTTAAAAATCACATCATAACACCAGGGATCAATAACAACATAACTACATTATATTAACAATACAGAGTTCAGTGGGTCCTAACATACTTTACTAGTCCCTAATATGAGCAACACAAATGTACAAACATTTACGAAATAAACACCTAAAACTATTCTTTAGACTTTGGACTTTTAATTGGAGTCCTTGAGTGGCAGAGTAGGATGACAAATAACCTCTGGGGAGATAACCACTACCTGGTAAAAGACAAACATTTGAAAGAATGAGCTACTCGCCTAGTGAGTGACTTAATAAAAACATAAATCCCATGCTTAAACTGAAAGCTAGAAAACAAAATACTAGAACTAAAACATGCCAAGCAAACGTGTACATAAAACTTTTAAAACCATTGTATATGGAAAAATAGTTGAACTGATTCCCAGTGGAGAGAGAACCCTTTTGCTCGATCTCTCAACGTCGGATATCCTTGTTTGAGAG
The DNA here is from genome assembly GCF_009727055.1 of Benincasa hispida. Classification (NCBI taxonomy): domain Eukaryota; kingdom Viridiplantae; phylum Streptophyta; class Magnoliopsida; order Cucurbitales; family Cucurbitaceae; genus Benincasa; species Benincasa hispida. Next base: position 17,612,610 of record NC_052351.1, read on the forward strand.
AGAACCCTTTTGCTCAATCTCTCAAACATAAACCTGGACTGAGGTGAGAACCCTTTTGTTCAACACCTTTCAGCCAATGCTAAGAAAGAACCCTCGTGGTTCAATCCTACTGAACTGATTAACTGTTATACATGCACGTAGAGCAAACTGGATCCTGACGTCAAGGATCATAACTGAAGCAGGGTACCACTGCTTATTACTGAACTGAATGAATTATTCTGATACCTTCTCTAAGTACTTCAGTATCAGAATCATAACATAACTGAAACCAGGTAGTACAACTCAGATACCTTCTCCTTGTACTTCAGTATTAAGCTGAAAATACCTGATAGGAAAACATTTTCATAAAACAAGCTTATTGAAAGCTTGATCTCATAAAACATAGTTTTCATAAGAATATCATTCCTAACTCATGCTCAAACAACATTAAGAGCACATATACTTTAAAACATAATACAAATACTTAAACATGTCATAGAATCTTCTTTTGAAAACTACCATGGTTCAACCAATGTACCAAAGCATATTTCATAAACTTTGTAACTAACATGCATTTATAAATTTTAGGGAAATGTGTTGCTTGGAACTTCTTTTAAAATAACTAGTATAAAAGTAACTGTCAATAAAGCATGGATTATTAAAATTTTATAAACCATTTATAATCATTTATAGTCACTCACAGGTCCTTCAAGTTTTCTTCCTTAAGGCTTGAACGGCTTCTTCAATGGGCGTTGAACCTACACGTATAAGCATACTACTTAGTCTTTACATTAGCCTTCCTTTTAGGCCTACTCAATAAATCAAGTTCACATGTCAAACCATCACATTGTGCCTTCTACTAATCACTTTGAGGGTCGGACACTTAGCCAATTTGGAGGGCTTAAGTGCCAAAAGAATGCACCCTTTGATCGCCCATACTCCCCACACTTAGAAAAATTTTGGAGCATCAAACTCCAGATTCATTTTCAGCAACTCATAACTAAATTTTCAGAACTCATCTCAAGGAACTTCCTTCTACAAGCTTGCTTAGAATGAAGTTAGCAACATTACCTTAAAATTTCAGCTCAAAATTCTTCGTCGTTTTATCTGGAGATTCAAAAATTCATCATTGGCCCCAAATCAAACAGTTGCCTGCATGTTCAACAATTTCTAGTTCAAACTCCAAAAATATATAACTCGATTTCCAGGCCTCATCTTAAAAAGTTTCATTCTACAAAGTTGTTTATAATTGAGGAACCCTTCGTCCTTTTATTGGTCCTCCGGCCTTATTCCGGCGAGTTTTCCCTCCAACAGACATCCACAGAAAGTAAACACATAGAGCTTTCGAATTCCACTTGAATTGCACAAATAGCTCGAGTAATCTGTCCAAACCGTTCAAATGAATTTGGCCTTCCTTCCTATGCGACCGCCAAACTACTTGCATGAAATCTCCTTGGGCCACTTAGCCCACTAATGAAGATTAATGGCTGAAATTCAACAAATTTTTCCTTTAAATTTTATATCCTAATATAGTATTTAATAATTTACTTGATGGGTATAACATTTTCCTTTTAAAAGAAAAAATTTCTTAATTTCCCACTTTCTCTATTTTGGAAATTCCAACAAATTTTGTTCTACATTTTAATTAACCTCTCTCCTTAGTATAGTTAACCCAAATTCAAAATTTCTCACCAACTCGTGTTTGATTTCTCATCTCCAAGCCCATTACGTGAGCGCCATCCTTAGGCAACATTTAGTGAAATTCATTCGATCAAATCACCCTTCATTCACTTTGCCACCTAGGTCATCTACCACATCATGGCTTCCTTCTTTCTTCCATAATTCCTAAGACATGATTCCATCATAGCTCATTAGAAGACATCACATTACCTACTCTTACTTAAAGTAATTAAGGTTCGGGTTTTATACCTTGGGAGGCCGAATGTTATGCATAATGTCAGGAACATGAGTGCCTTAAAAGATTTTGTAGCTGAGATTTAGGAGCTTAGGCGTCGGTCCAAGCGCATCATTAGGGCTAATAATTGTTCGGCAATGAGACAAAAGAATACTGGAAGACTAATCGGAAGCTTGATGACATACGAATCAACATGCCTTAAATGCTTATTATACACACAAACTCCAAAGTTGAAAGTAGACATAGTACCAATTTGATATAAAAGACATTAATTCTGTAACGAGCTCCTCATTAAAGGATAAGTAGCACCTAAAGTCGAAAACTTTTCACGCCCAAGATATGCATTAATAGAGCCAAGAGAAATAGAAAAAATAATGGCCACAAATGTGGACCTTCTGATAATCGGGACTGCTAGGATCATCAAACTTAGAGGGCAAATATAAACTATTGAACTTGTTTTACTAGTTAATTAAGTTTAAGTCTTCTTGGTTATAAGTTCAGATGTGTATTAACATCAATGGAAAAAGTAGTTAAGTATGTATAGTGAATGATGCATCTGAAATGTAAGAAAAGGAAATTTTTCTAGGTGTTATAACTATATGCATTCAGGTTGTAACAAGGTTGACGTGTAGAGAGTTGGAGAAGTCAATTAATAGTAAGCCAGAAAAGGGCAATAAAATATGTTGAGTATGGAATGTTGGGTTCTTAAATGAAGTAAGAGCAAGTTAACACCTACAAAGAGGAGAGGGTTCCTACGTTGAAACAAGTAGGCGTCATGCGGCTAGTTTGGTTGAATAATACAGTCAGAGGCCCAAGGAGGGGCCGTTGTGGCTAAGTATAGTAAGTGGTATGTAGGGCTTATGTGACCAATTTTATATACCATTGTGGAGGGCTAAGCTAATGAAAGATATGACAAACGATCACGCGTTGAAGGGAGAAGTCTTTGATGGTCGCAAAGCCATGCGATTAAGCTTAAACTAAGGAATTCAACTTAATTAACAAGTAAGTAAGCCAGGTGGCGACCTTGTAGACGCCAATAAAGGGATAAGTTTTCTAGGTGACAATTAATTAACTAAACTCTTCATGCAAACCCAAGTATAAATAGGCTTAACCAAGAAGGAGACTGTTTTGCCAAAATTTTCTGATGCCTAAGTGAGAGAGTGTAGTTGTCATCTGAAGATTTTGAAAGTTGAAGAACTCTCAGCCAACTAAAAGAGAATTTGAGGATTTCTGATCTATTCTTGAGGAAATAACGCTCAAATTCTAAGGTAAGCAAAACTTAAGATCTTTATGAGCATTTTCTTTTAAATGAGTTTAGTTAAACGAATGCTGGAATTAAAGTTATGAAATCTAAAAGTTTGAATTTGGAATGGCATTGTGGATGAATAAGCAGGTAGCTGCATACAAAGAACCAAGGTCAATGGTTGTCAAGAATACGTTGGACAGTGGTTGTCATAAAAGAGTTGGCAATTGTTGTCTTCACATCTCTTCTCGAATTAAAAAGGTAATTTACGGAGGAGTGTGACAGAAAATTCACAATAAACTCTCTCAATAATTTAGGATAAAAAGGACCAAGGTCCAAAAATGTGTTAAGAAGACCATCATATTGAAGAAGATGCATAATTTCTAGACAAGATTTGGTCTGATTAGAAAGAGTTTTCTCATTAGCAATACGACGTTATACCAGATACTTCCAACGTTGAACGTTATCCTAACTATGAAAATATATATCGTAAATTGGAACAACAGGAACATTTGAAGGAATCCTTCTCCAGCTAATTCTGGTTTAAGGCTTGTTCCAGAAAACAACCACATCATCTTCACTACTTGACTCGGAAAGCTCAATAGAATAATTAGAAACATTACCTCCCTTTGGACGCACAAAGGAAGATCATTTAGATCGAGTTCGAGTAGATAGGCCACACTCAGCAAAAGCTGATGTAGAAGCTCCCTTTTCTTCTTCCTCAATTAAGCAAGGGGAATGTTGTCATTAGAAGAACCAAAGACAGTCTTACCAGAAGAACTAGAACCAGATTCAGAGCTACCCACATCAGACTCCATAGAAGAAGATGAAACCACACCCTGATTATCTTCTGAGCTAGAGGGACCTGAGACACGAGACGTCGAAGAAACATTTGCAAGAGAAACATCAACAGATTTCTCCAGGTTAAGTAATATGTCAGTGGCATCTTGATCATCATCTATACCTTTTTCATCAAACATATACAATTTTTCACGAACATTCTCAGGCTCGAGAGAATGTTTAGCAACTTCCTCAGCCATTCCTTCAAAAACCCCAAAAAGATTAGACAAGAGACCTTAAGGCAATGAACCTTGAAACAAAGACTTCTCGAACATTTAATTGTTATCAATGTCAGTAGCAAGACCCAAATCAGTCTGCACATCAACAGACCCACAAAAGGCAACGACCCCTCTCGACATGCATTTAAATCCTTGGAGATTGGGGATATCAAAGGAATGTTTGACAAAGTAGGTGCATCAACCACGGCAGCGAAATTGACCCCACTGAGATACCTATAGCAGGCAGAGGAGGAATAGTAGCATTCAAAGAAGGCGAGTCAGAACATACCTTGGAAGCATTTGAGTCAACATTCTCAAAAGTCGAACCATCAACCAAAACTATAGTAAGTGGACGAACAAAGATACGCTCCGTATCACAGGAACCACTTTCATGCAAACCTAGCGAAGCTCTAGAAAAATCATTAGACTCCTTAATCATATTTGGGAAAGGATATGAAGGATCCTTGAGTAGAAGCGATGGATTGTCCCAACCATCCCAATTTTACAGAACATTAACTTTACAGTAAATAGAATAAATCATGCATTTAAATAAACAAAAATATAGCATGCTTGAGAAATTTTAAGAGAGAAGAAAAAAAGGAAAAAGAAGACTTACCCTTGAAGAATCAAATTCTTCACGTTTTCTCTTCTATGTAAAAAATACGAACAGATTCGAAAGGCCAAATGGGCACCATCACTAGGAGTCCTCAGTATTCTTAGGCAGAGAACCCGAGAGGTGTGAGCTCTGGCTATTTTGGATTTTGTGGGAAGGGATTGAGAGAGGAGATGGAAGAGCAGGGAACATTCTAAAACACGTAACTTTTCTGTTCAGAGCACTTCTGTGAAAAATCCCTCGGAGGTAGAAGATGAATCCCCTTTTCTCTGGTAACCACCCACCAACATGACGGAGAGAATTAAGGAGAGGGAAGTTATTTCCCTTCCCTCCCTTAAATTTAATTTAAAATAAAATAAAATCAGATCAAATAATTTAAATTTAATAAACTAATATATATATATATACTAATTTATTATACATATATACATAACTATATGTATATCATATGCAACATATTGTTATGGTTGATGTCCTAAATCTCGGAGGTCCTGTAGTTTGTAAACACTTGTATAAACAAACATTTTGTAATTTATAATATATGATATTTTATTTACTTTGTCTATAAAATATTTGATATTTTAGTTGCATTAACCATAAACCAATAAACCAAGATCCATGGTTATCGTTGTAACTTAAACATGTATGTGGAGACATATAAGTGGATCATATTTTAAGTGATAACCTAAATAGTCTGTAGTATATGAATAAGTTGGGATACCTAATCCTGGTGACACTACAAGTATGACCCACTTTGTAGGGTGTTACAAATGTTGTAAAGTGCTACAAATGATCTGATCCTGATCATTCGTGTATTAGACATGCGAGCGGGGATATTCTAAACAGACGAGTTTGTATAGGATCGGACCACAAAATATTTAGTCTCGTTATATAACGTTGTTCATAATTGAGACTTTCATTTCACTAGGATGACCATAAGTAACATGATCTTAATCCTGAATGAGTTATGAACTCCTGCTTATGAGGGCAATCCTTTGACTTGCAGATGGGTGAGAATGGCCAAATCGTCGACTTAACAAGCCTACCATTTTGGGGATTCGTTTGATTGGAAAGCTGGGAACTGAGCTACACAAGATGGAATTCACTCATTCCCCGAAGCAGGGGTAAGTAGATAAATTGCTCACTTAAGGGCTGATTCCAGGGCTTAAACAATGTGGCGCCACACTCTTTCTTGGCCTGAGAGGGGTTTAGTCATAGTAGGACTATGATATATTGTTTATTAGAGGAATCAATGGTACTTTAAAAGAAGTTAGATATAACTACAAAGGCAAAATGGTAATTTGGCCCAACTGCACTTATGACTGATTTGTGAAGGGTCATCGTACTATTGATTGGTTATATCCAATGGACACAGAAATATATTTGTAATGCGAAGAGTGCAGCTATTGGTCTTTAGTGGAGTGCCCGACAGTCAAGGATGGTGGATAATGTGATTAAAGAGTTTAATCAGTTATTCACGTACCGTTGGAGCTTCAAGCTACAGGTCCATAAGGCCCCATTGGTTGCTCAATGGATCCAAGTTGAGAATCAGTTTTTGGGTTAATTTGAAATGTTCAAATTAACAAGAGAAAATTTGATTGTATGTGATATAAATAAATTAATTCAATTATATATGATATAATATATATATATATATAATGTATTTGATACATTATTGTTTGATTGGATGAACTAATATTTGAATATGATTCAAATATATTTTCTATGAATGAGATTCATAGGTATTAAATTTAATATAAATATGAATTATATTAAATGTCATAAAATAATAAAATAAAAAATAAAAAATAAAAGAACTATGGTTTATATATTGTATATGATGCAATATTAAAACTATAGGTTATAAACATAATATGATCAGTTAGTTATCATATTTATTTATATTTATAATTATTTGATAATTAAATTCTTTTTCTCAAATAACCACCCTTAGTGGGTAGTTATTTGGTTTTATGGAGAAAGTGAGATAAAATGAAAATAGTTTTCTGATGATTCCACGAGATATCAGATATACTATCGAGTTACTACACAATAGCTTTAGAGACTATACAATAGCCTTAACATCTAAATGGTTGAGTGCATTGTCTATGTGATAGACTTCATCCTTTACACGACCATGTTTTCGTTTACTTGATTGTCTTCCTCCTCCACACTAAACCTTCCCTCTAACCAAAATAAGCCAGAGTTCACCACTCCTGAATTTTCACATCGAGAATACCAAGGTATCCAAGTGGTAATTTCCAGTTTCTACTTGTTGTTTGTTCGAGGGAGATTGAGTTGTTCATTGCGTTCGTGAGTGAGTTTGATCGAGGGATTTGCTTGAAAAAATGTTCTTTAAAGATATAATCTCTTATCCTTAGTTTTATTTTCAAAGCATGCTATAATTTAAGTTTTTGTGCATAATCTATTCTGAATAACTGTAAATGTATGAGTTCATTCACAATGGGATTTAGACGAACCGTTTCCACTCAAAGGTCCTCTGTAATTAGAGTTCCTTCACATATAACCTATAGTTTTTATATTGCATTAAATACAATATAACTTATAGTTTCAATTCTCTCTCACCAAAGGCTTTTAATATAAATCACATTTACATTAAATTCAACTATATGAATCCAATTCATATAATTAATATTTGAATCATATTCAAATATTTATTTCCTCTCATAATATAATATATCAAATACATTTATAGTAATTATACATATATAATTAATTCCCAAAATTAATTTGAACAATTCAAATTAATCAAAAAACTTATTCTCATCAAATCCCATTGAGCTACCGAGGGGACCTCATGGACCTGTAGCTTGAAGTTCCAACGGTACATGAATAATTAATTAAACTCTTTAATTAAATTATTCACCATCTGTTAACTGTCGGACACTTCATTAAAGACCGATAGTTGTACTCTTCGCATTAGAGATATATTTCTGTGTCCATTGGATATAACTAATCAACAGTACGATGACCCTTCACAAATTGCTCATAAGTACAGTTGGACCAAAATTACTGTTTTGTCCCTGTAGTTACATTTAACTTCTTACGTACCACTGATTCTTCTAATGAACAATAAATCATAGTCCGACTACGATTAAACCCCTCTCGGGCAAGGAAAGTGTGTGGCACCACATTGTTCAAGCCCCGGAATGAGTCCTTAAGGGAGCAATTTATCTACTTGCCCCGACATTGGGGAATGAGTGAATTCTTTCTCGTGTAGCTGTGTTCCCAACTCCCCAATCAGATGAATTCCCAAAATGATAGGCTTGTTGAGTCGGCGATCTGGTGACTCTCACTCATACAAATCAAAGGGCGCCATCATAGGCAGGAGTTCACAACTCACTTAGGATTCAGGTCATGTTACCTATGGTCATCCTGGTGAAATGTAAGTCTCTATTATGGACAGCATTATATAATGAGACTAAACATTTTGTGGTCCGATCTTATACAAACTTCTATGTATCGAATATCTCCGCTCACGTGTCTCCACATGAATGATCAAAATTAGATCATTTGTAGCACTTTACAACAATTGTAATATCTACAAAGTGGGCCATACTCGTAGTGTTACCAGGATAAGGTATCCAACCTTATCCAACTACTACAGACCATTTAAGTTATCACTTAAACATAATCCACCTGTATATCTCAACATACATGTTTAAGCTACAAGATAACATTGGATGTTAGTTTATTGGTCTGCAGTTAATGCAATTAATTTTGAAATAAAACATCACATATTTTATTACATAAATAAAATGTTTGTACATTAAAATCACAAACTATGGGACCGTACTAGATTTAGGATATCAACCCCAACAGGATAAACAGAAGATAAAGAGTCCATGCAAGGATGCTTGGTTAAAGACTCATCAACATTAGCACCTGGATTGTCAGCCTTAGTTGGAGAAATATTATGACTATGGAGAAATATTATGACTAACACGCCGTTTCCGATTAGCTTTCTCCTTTAATCTGACCATTCTCTTATCGAAAGTGTGAACACCGCTCTGGGTGTTAACCATAGATAACTGCACGACTTGAAGAAGAAGAAGAACACAATAGTAGTAGAGATCGTGATAAAAAAAGTAGGGCATGCTAAAAAATATACTCATTTGAAAATTCAAAAAGTTGATGAAAATACAAACCACTAAAAAAATGAAAACTACAATAAATGATAAATAAAAAAAAAATAGTTATCACCTAGACACCCTAATAACCGAGCGAAATTCCCACATTAATCACCTCTCTTATCAAAATAATAAATTACTATGAACTAATTTTACACACCCCAAGTGCAGCTCTCAAAGATTCAAAATGAGTACCATTCAATGGTTTAATGAAGATGTTCGCAATTTTCTTGTTAGTACTCACATGTTCAAGAGATATAGTCTTCGACTCAATCATTTCTCTGATGAAATGATATCTGATATCAATGTACTTAGTCCTGCTATGTTGAACAGGATTTTTGGAAATGTTGATAGCACTCAAGTTGTCGTAAAACAAGATCATGACATCCTGGACAACATTATACTTCTGAAGCATCTCTTTCATCCATAGAAGTTGGGTGCAACGGCTCCCTGTAGCTATATACTCAGCTTCAGCAATAGACAACAAAATGTAGTTTTGTTTCTTACTAAACCAAGATATAAGATTTTTTACCAAGAAAAAAAAACATCAACCAAAGGTACTCTTCCTGTCTTCTGAATTACTAGCCCAGTCAACATCGCAATATCCAACTAGAACTCCATTCTAATATGAGAAATAAAGAAGACCATAATCAATAGTATCATTGATATACTTAAGGATTCATTTAACACTAGTCAAATGACTTATCTTAGGATTCCCTTGATACCTAACACAAACTCCTACTACATAGGTAATATCAGGACGACTAGCAGTTAAATAGAGAATACTTCCAATCATACTTTTGTATAGACTATCATCCACATTAGCAGCATCATGGTCTTGGGAGAGCTTAGCATGAGTAGAAACTAGAGTAGGCTTAGAGCCTGCCTTATCCAGACCAAACTTCTGAAGCATGTTTATGGCATACTTTTCTTGAGTGATAAATATGTCTTCTAGTAGCTGTTTAACTTGAACTCTAAAGAAGCAAGACAACTCTCCCACCATGCTCATTTTAAATTCTAATTTCATCTAGTCAACAAACTGATTTACAACAGACTAGGGAGATCCACCAAATACAATGTCATCAATGTATATCTGAGTGATGGAAAAAAATCTCCTCCTAACCTTTTTGTGAACAAAGTTTCATCAGATGCACCACATGTCTACTCTTTCTATAACAGAAACTCAACTAATCTCCCATACAAGGGCCTTAGAGCTTACTTGAGACCATATAGAGCCTTTTGAAGTTTGTACACATGTTGCGGACACGATGGATCAGTAAAACCTTTGGGTTGCTCCACATAGACTTCCTCATTTAGCATACCGTTTAAAAATGCACTTTTAAAATTCATCTGGAATAGTTTAAACTTAAGCAGACAAGAGACTATAAGAAGGAGACGAATTACCTCTACACGGGCTACAGGAGCAAAAGTCTCATCAAAATCCACATCTTCCACCTGAGTGTAACCTTGAGCAACCAACCTATCTTTATTGCGTGTGACAGCTCCATGTTCATCTAATTTACTATTTAGTCTTAATAATATTGGAATGCTTTGGACGTGGGACCAATTCCCAAGCTTCATTTCATTAAAACTAATTTAACTCTTCTTGCATGGAATTCGTCCAAAATTCATCTTTCAGAGCCTCATTAACATTCTTGGGCTCAATGGAAGATGTAAAACACATTTTCCCTACCATCTTGAGGTAATCAACTTTTTCCTTTTTTGCGAGTATTGACACCAGTATAAAGATCTCCACCTTTATTCCTTTTTTGCGAGTCCAAGATCAAACTAACTTGACTAGTCTCATCTATGATAGCATCGTGAGCTTCTGTAATGTTAAAATGAACCATCATGTCCAAGACATGCTCCCTAACATTGATCCCACGTTTCATGCGTGAGTTATAAACATATTTTATAGCCTCATGTCATACTGAAGATGATGGTTACTCGAACATTTCTTGCAACGATACCATCATTTTACGAGCAGTGGATATGGCTTCATGTTTCTTATTGAGCACATCAGATATGCTAGCCAATATGTAGGCTCTCACCTTCTCATTAGCCCTTACCCATCTATCATAAACTTCTCGAGCATTTCAGATAGTATTTGAATTGGGAAGAGGATGACATTCCTCCGTTAAAACAAACCTCAAGTCGTCAACCACTAGAATTGTGTTTATGTTTGATTTTCAGTTAGAGTAACCTTCTCCACTGAATTTATCAGAAACAAGAAGTTGTATAATCAAGTTCGACATTGCTAAAAAATAAACAAATTCTATTAAACTTATGCATTTAAAACCAATTTTAGCAAATGTAATCAAATACCCATATTTCTTTATTTATTTGCAACAATACTTTAGTTAATTAGAATAGATGCTACCGAGGGGCAGTCAAATACTCTTTTAGTGAAGCAAGACAATCTTGACCAAATACTATATCTAGAATAACTCTATTCCTATAGTAGTTTGGTTACCGTTTTTGGCCAAGAACTTTTAACTAACATTTAGTAACTCTTATAAGTGTGACTCGCTATTTTCAGATCTTATAGAACAGTATGAACATGCATCCGAATTGGAAGACAATATTCAAGATGAAACTATAAAACCCTATTCATTTCTGAAACTTGGGTTGTTCCAAATCCTATGTTATAACCCTTCGAAGGGATCACCGCGGTTAACGACTAGCTAGTGTCGCCTAAAAAATGATAGTCGACAAAATATAGGAATCTCACGGTTCAAACTAATAGAGAAGATCGTAGGATATGTTGACACACTTCCTTAACCCACTTACTATGAACTACTTCCCCCATTCACCTTGTTATCGACCCATGCAAACATTGGAGCAGTCACGGTAAAAGCGACACAAAGCCGAGCATGGATCTCACGGTGTGAACTCTTAGGGACGTGAGAGCTAAAAACGATATATTGTATATATTGTTAATCTCCCACTTAAGTGTTCTAAATGTTTGGGTATTCTTTTACTTAGGTATATTCAGGCTAATTTTAAACAACCTATGTCTATATGACTTATTCAAGTATAACGCTTATATTTGGATTTAAACATACAATGTCTAGGTGTTAAAGTAATTTTAAACCTCACACCGCTCATGCAAGCTCATAAAACCAGTTAACAACGCTCAACATTTCGGTCATAATCCCAGGTAGGAGGTGTTACATAAACCGTCAACTTAAATACCTCAAGCCTTAGACAGGATTATGAACCGATTGAATTTGTAATCATATTTTATAAGATAACAACCTATTTTAACTATTAAAACAAATTATTAACCTAAATGAGCATGCTGATAATCTTTGTTATAGATTTTAATGTCTAATGCGATTTTATAACAAATTATAAAACAATAGACATGTTATCCATCCATAACATACATCAAAGGCATTCAAAATTAACATAACACTTCTATTAATTTTAAGAAAGCTTAAACATGCATACTACATATTATAACTAACTTATAACATAATATTATGTATGCAACATGCTTTCCTATGGTGGGATTTTAAATCTAAATGGCATGCTATATGCACAAACATGTTTAATTTAAATATAACATACATCACATACATAAAATACTTAAACAACACCAAATGGTTCAACTTTGGCATCCTAAATAAGCAAAATAACTAATTATTACAAAAAAAAACCCAAAAACAGCTTCAAAAGAGATCGCGATGCTGCAAGGCAGAAGCTTGATTCCAAGTTTCTGCAACTCGACCATACTTGCTTTGATCTTCCATTACAACTTAATTTCAACTCTAATGACTCTAATAAAATTACAGACACTAGAGCACACATATAAGCTCATCAATCAGGAGCCAATTACAAATTAAACTTCATAATTGAAGAGAAAACTAATGCCAAATTTGAATTTCAACCATATCATTCACTATTTCATACAATCTTAGAAATTAATCCACCAAACTCAAATTAACGATGATCGAGTACTTAAATCATGCTCTTATACTAATTGATAGAGTAACTAACATGCAGCAGAAGAAATCAGAATCAATAAGCACTCTAATTACACTTAATTTGAGTTTTAAATCATGCATTGAAACTGTCATTAAAATAGGGTTTCATAAGAATATTACCTTTGATGTAACTCTTCAAATCCTTGCTCCTCAACACGAAATCAAACTAAAGTCAATTTGGTAAGGGATGAGGAGGGTTATTGAGAGAATAGTAGAATTTTTCAGAAAAATCAAAGCATCATCCTCATGCCCACGAATTTCTCAGCAATTTAACCATGAAAAACATGCAAATCCTTCAGCTTCAACTCATTGACACCTCAAGGAGCTGATCCTTAGTGGGCTAGGTGTTTGACTTGGAGGAATCTACTCCATTTGAAGATGCAAAATTGGAAAACTCCACCCAATAGTGGAATTTTCTAAATTTTGCTTTTCAATTTCTTGAATTTTAATCTAATTTTCATTAAGATTAAAATTAAATATAAAATCAAATCTAAATTTAATTTAAAGAATTAAAAAAATTATTTAAAAAAATTATTAAATATTTAAATTAATTTAAATAAACTATCATTTTGATATCAAATATTAAATTAATAAATACTTAATTTATACATGAATCATATTCATGCAATTCAATATTTAAATCAATAGTTAAATATTTTAATCTCTTCAATTTTGTTTAATTTCTACAAATTAAACGTTTTAATTGTATCAAATACAATTCATTAAAACCCTAATTGAATTTGCACGCTTCAAATTCAAAGCCCTAATTTCAAATTTGAACATTTCAAATCGGCTCAATTTACTAATCAAAAATATAATTTATGAGCTAGTAGAGGGACCTTATAGATGTACAGATCATGAGCTCTAACGATTTGAGATTAATTGGCTAAAAAACTCTTTAGATCGAAATAATCAATATTCGTTAACTATCGAAACATACCACTAAAGCTCGATAGTTGCACTCTCTTCACTATAGATATATTTCTATCCACTTTAACCATGATTAGTAAGTCGATCTTTCACAGGTTGTTCGTATTTACAGTTAGATTAAGAAAAAAACCATTTTACCTCTATAAATACATCTTGCTTCTTAAGCTCCCATTGAACAATCGGTTTATAGTCCAACTTATAAACCATGTCCCTCTCGATCATTAGAGGGTGGCCCCATTGTTCAAGATCAGGAATCAGCGCTTAAAAGAACAGCCTATCTGCTAACCCTAAGTCAGGTAGGAATGAATTTCATCTTGCAAAACTATGTCCTCAGCTATCTATCCAGTCTTATCCCTGAAATGGGAGGCTTATTGAGTAGTTCTGTTGGACTATTCTCACCTATGCAGATCAAAGGATAATCCTAAATAAACAAGAGTTCATAGTTAGCTCAGGATTAAGATTGAGTTACCCTAGGTCATTGCATTTGAAATAGTCAGTTTTAACAATAAACGGTCGTTATAAAAAAAAATGTCTATTTCGAGGTCCAGTCTTATACAAAACTTATTGCATAGGATGCTTCCACTCACATATCTCCACATGAATGATTTTGGGATCACATCATTTGTATCAGTATACAAAATGGGTCGCATCCAATAGTATCACCAGGATGAGGTATCTAATCTCATCCATATACTGATAAACTATTTTGGCTATATACTAAAACTTGACCCTCTTTTATGTTACCGCATAAAGTTAAAGTATTCATATTATAGTCATGGATTCGTTTATTTGCTTTTTATAACAAAATGCAATATCAATAACAATTTATTGAATAAAATACTCAATAATACTTTTATTGATAAATAGAATATGTTAACAATATTTACGAATGGCGAGTTTTAGAACATTCCCAACACTCCGTCCCCATGGGGGGAATTTACTTCCCTCCTCGCCCCCGTCCCTACCATTTTAAGCGGGGACCATTTTTTTCTTTTGGCCCTTAATCTCAAATTAATTAATTTTAATTAATTAATTAATGTTTTCATGATAACAAATCTACTCTTATTTACTAAAAATTTTAGTGTTTTGAAGTGTTCGTTACGTAGAGCTCGGAACAACGATTCCAACAAATTTTGAATCACTCAAAACAAAGAAGATATAGCTGAAATAATCATACCACTACAAAAAATATGGTCTTTAGCAACAAAGAAAAAAATGTAACTAATGCTTCGATTTCATCACAGATGACCTGTACAGACAAAAAAATAATCATCTCATGGAACATCGGTGAATCCTAGTCGCTGAAGACTTTTTACAGCAAATTTACATTCGTCGCACATTGCGATTGATGGAACACGAGACATACGCAACGAAATAAGGACCTAATTACACTCTAATTGCTTNCTCTAATTGCTTATAATTAAAAGGAAGCAATTTGAAGGAAAAATAGTAAATTAACTTACCTTTGAAGCTCCCGAAAACCGCTTTTCCTTGCTGAATCTCGACCCGAACTCTTCTGAACCACCACTAGGGTTGATCTACTATTCTCTGGACTCATAACTGAGTTGTGGGACATGGTGGATGAAGAACACGAGAGAGATAAAGAGATGGAAAAAGAAATCGATCATTGAGTTGGGTTTTGGGTTATGAATTTTCCTCAAAGAAAAGAGTTTTTTTTTTTTTTTTTTTTTGCAAATTTGAAAACTAATTTTTGCAAAAATGACAAAAGTTTTTTCATTCAAAATGAAAGCCCAATTTATAGATAAAACCATGCAACATTTGCATGAAACAAATCCATAAAAACCCGACACCTAGAATCCACTATCTAAGTGGGCTCGATGTCTCCACTATAAGCCAACACCTAGTCCACTATTTTGTTAGTGAAATTATCCAACAAAAGTTTGGATTTTCCTACTAACTTTAGTCAAAGGGCAAAATAGTCATTTGATCAAAGTCAAACTTTGACAAAAAAGTCAACATTGACTTTTTATGATTTTTTCCGTATTGACTAATTTTGACCTTCCGAGTATGAATCGGCATTCATTTTCTCGAAATTCAAATCACATTTAAATATAAGGTCGGTCAAAGTTTGACTTTTCAAAGTCAAAAGTCAACTCTTTGACTTTTTACATCTTTGACCATTTCCATTATTTCCAAGCTTCCGAATATGAACGTATTCATATTCTTGATATTTAAATCACATTTAAATATTAAAGTTGTATCTCTAAACTGAAAAGTCCACCATTATATCACATATACTTGTCGGTTTCTCTCTCTTCACCTAATTTGAACAATTCGAATTATTCTATCATACTGTTCTAAGTTTATTCCATATGAGCTAGTAGGGGAACCTAATCGACCTATAGATCATGGGCTCCAACGATTCGAGATTAGCTAGCTAAACTCTTTAGACGGAGCTAATCAACATTCGTTAACTAACGGGTTATTCCACTATAGTCTCGTAGTTGCACTCCTCTCACTATAGATATATTTGTGTCCATTTGATATAACCATAATTAGTAAGTTAATCCTTCACAGGTTGTTCGTAATCTCGGCTGGGTCATAAAAACCGTTTTACCCCCAAGACTACATCTTATTCCTTAAGTTCCATTAATCCTCTAATGAACAATTGGTTTAAGGTCCAACCTATAAACCGAACCCCTCTAAGGTCAAGGAGAGGGTGAGGCCCCTTGTTCAAGACCTGGATTTAGTACTAAAGGGAACAACCTATCTACTATCCCTATAACAGGTAGGAGTGAATTCCGTCTTGCACCCTATGTTCCCAGCTATCCACCTGATCTTACCCCTGAAATGGGAGACTTATTGGGCCAGCAATGATGAGCTGCCCTCACCTATGAAGATCTAAGGATAATTCCGAGTGAACAGGAGTTCATAGTTAGCTCAGGATTAAGATTAAGTTACCTAGGTCATCAATTAACGAAATAGTCAGTTTTATACATAAAACGACATTTAGAACGTAAAAAGTAACTATTTCATGGTTCAGTCTTATGCAGACTCATTGCATAGGATGCCTCCACTCACATATCTCTATATGAACGATTCACGATCACATTGTTTTGTACTAACTACAAAGTAGGCCGTATCCATAGTGTCCCCAAAATAAGGCGCCCAACCTCATTCATATACTATAGACCATTTTGGCTATATATTTGAACTTGATCCACATTTATGTCACTACATAAAGTTCAAACTACATTAAATAGCCTCAGAACCTTAGTTTATTGGATTCAAGATTACAATTTCAATAACAAGTTTATCGAAAAACAAAACAGAATATGTTTATTAATTTACAAACTATGAGTTTTACTACATAAAAATCCAACAGCGACACATTCACACATTCGTCGTTTCCTGCTACTATAGTAAAAACGTCGCAGTCTACGATGAAAGATGTAGAAGTCGCATTATGCAACATTTATTTTGACGTCGTAGATTGCGACTAAATGTTAAAACATTGCATAGGTCATTGGAATAACTTTGTGACACTTATGTCATTTCTTTGCAATGGTCGATGTGGCAATTTTTGTTTTCGTTGCAATATATATTTTTTTTAAAAAAAAAAAAACCCTAACTCGTTTAAGGCTTCTTTTTTTTTTTTTTTTAAGTTTTGTCCTTGAATGAAACAAATAAAATTATATAGTAAAACATTATAAACATGCTAATATTTGGTATTGATTTAAGCAAGCCAAACTTCAAAGTTTACAGAATAAAGTTGCCACACATGAATGTTCACAAAAATTTTATAATTACCAACCTAAAACCAAAGTACATGTGTTAGGACTTTGTATAAAATTTTGAAACATATAATATCTTTCAAACTAAGATGTGTACACAAAAAAAATTCACCAAAATATATATCCATACCAAAAAGGTGTGTGAAGACAACCTTAATTCATTGTTGTGCGAAGCCACCAACAAAGATCGATTTAGTACTATACATATGAACATAATATCAATATTTGAAGCAAAGGCTCAAACCATAAGTCACATAATTATCATGAAACTGTTGAGGTTAGTGCCCTAAATCTCGTAGGGTCTTGTTGTTTGTAATTGTATTGTATAAACATTTTATTTATTTAATAAAATATGAGATGTTTTATTTGACATTTAGTAGTATTAAACCCACAAACCAATAAAATAACATCCAAGGTTATCTTTTGTAGCTTAAACATGTATGTAGATGAAGGAAATCAGACATGAGGATTTCCATGAGTAGCGGAAGGATCGTTCCAAATTCAGTTCGAATTGAACACAAACAATTACAGTCAATAAACGGAAACTAATAAGTCATGCAAAACTAGAAATTACAGTATGCTTATTAAAGAATCAAGGGATAGAGTATGCATACCTTTGAAGAAACAGACTTCACGAATCCCTCGAACAATTCCCAAGCGTTTAAGGCCAGCAACACTCGAACACAACGACCGGTGCACAACACGATCAACAGCACGAACACAATGATCACGAACCCAACGAACAGCCAACGGCTCCTCGAAACCAATCGAGTTTAGTGAGGACACCACCATAATGGTTACATTGGTATTCTCGGTGTGAGAATCTAGGAGTTCTGGGCTTTGTATGGACTTGGTTAGAGGAAAAGACTGGAGGACAACAATCGTGTAGACGATCGAGCAAGTAGAAGATAGCAAGCTGTCTATCGCATGGACAATATGCTCGATCGTGTAGTAAATAGTAGCCTATCGTATAGACAAAGCCACGCGATCATTTAGCTACAATCAGCTAATGAACTATCGTATAGTCAAAGTCCACAATTTTGTAGACTCTCTATAGCTATCGCTTAGTGAAGCACTTTCACCTGATAGCTTTCTCTGTGAGTTAGTTTCCGAATAAGGCAACTTCTCATTTTAGGAAAACATTTTTCCTTTTATCTCACGATTACTAAAAACCACCAATAACCTCCCACTCAATCAGTTATTAGAGAAATAGATTTAATTATCAAATAATTAATATTATTATAAATAAATATGATAACCACTTACCATATTATATTTATAACCTATAGTTTTAATATTTCATCTCATGAAACATACAAACCATAGTTCTTTTTCTATTTTATGGTACATAATGTAAACCATATTTACATCAATCCTCCATTTGATGTATCTCATACATCACACCAATTATATCATATATAATTGAATTTCCTCTTGTTAATTTAAACATTTCAAATCAACCCCAAGAACTAATTCTCAACTTGAATCCATTGAGCTACCAAGGAGACCTTATGGACCTGCAGCTTGAAGCTCCAACAGTACGTGAATAACTGACTAAACTCTTTAGTCACGGGATCTACCATCCGTTAACTGTCGGGCACTCCACTAAAGACCGACAGCTGCACTCTCCTTACTACAGATATATTTCTATGTCCATATCAACCAATCAATAGTGCGATACCTCTTTACAGATCGCTCGTAAGTACAACTGGGCCAATATACCATTTTGCCCCTATAGTTACATCTAACTCCTTAAGTACCACTGATTCCTTTAATGAACAATAATTCGTAGTCCTACTATAACTTTGTCTTCTCTTCCAAATAGAGGATGTGGCCACTATGTTCAAGATCTGGAATCAGCCCTTAAAGGAGCAATCTATTTACTCACCCCTGCTTCGAGGAATAAGTGAATTTCATCTTGTGTAATGGAGTTTCCAGCTCCCCAATCGAACAAATCCCCTTAAGCTTGTTGAGTTGGCAATCTGGCCACTCTCGCCCATACTAATCAAAGGACCACCCTCAAAGGTAGGAGTTTCCAAAACACTCAGGATTAAGGTCATGTCACCTATGGTCGTTTAAGTGAGATGTAAGTCTCAATTATCAACGGCGTTATATAAAGAGACAAATCATCTCGTGGTCCGGTCTTATACAAACTCTTTGTATAAGACACCCCCGCTCGCATATCTCCATATGAATGGTCAGGATCAAACCATTTGTAGTAGTTCACAACACTTGTAAACCTCTACAAAGCGGGTCTATCCGTAGTGTCACCAGGATAAGGTATCCCTCTTTTATCCTTATACTACAGACCTTTTAGGTCATTACTTAAGGCATGATCCACTTATATATCTCATATACATGCTTAAGTTTACAAACAATAACCACAGATCTTTGTTTATTGGATATGAGTAAATGCAAATAAAATAAGTCTTATTTTATTCATAAGAATGTGTACAAAGTTTACAAACTACGAGACTCCGGGAGAGTTAGGACACCAATCCCAATAGTAGAGATATACAGTGGATCATGTTTAAGTGATAACCTAAATAGTTTGTAGTAAATGAATAAGGTTGGATACTTTATCCTGGTGACACTACGAGTATGACTCGATTTGTAGATGTTACAATTGTTGTAAAGTACTACAAATGATCTGATCCTAATCATTCATGTAAAGACATGTGAGTGGAGGTATTCTATATAAAGGAGTTTGTATAAGACCGAACCATAAAATGACTAGTCTCATTATGTAACGTCGTTCATAATAGAGACTTACATTTCACCAGGACGACCATAAGTGACATGACCTAAATCCTGAGTGAGTTGTGAACTC
Organism: Benincasa hispida; assembly: GCF_009727055.1. Lineage (NCBI taxonomy): Eukaryota > Viridiplantae > Streptophyta > Magnoliopsida > Cucurbitales > Cucurbitaceae > Benincasa > Benincasa hispida. The sequence goes on from NC_052351.1 coordinate 17,633,073, forward strand.
TTGCATATGAAGGCGATCCTTTGATTTGTACGGGTGAGAGTGGCCAGATTGACGACTCAGCAAGCCTATTATTTTAGGGATTCGTCTGATTGGGGAGCTGGGAACACGGCTACACAAGATGGAAAGTAGATAAATTCCTCCCTTAAGGGCTGATTCCGAGGCTTGCACAATGTGGCGCCACACCCTCTCCTCGTCCGAGTGGGATATGGTCATAGTTGGACTATGACTTATTGTTTATTAGAGGGATCAGTGGTACTTGAGGAGTTAGATGTAACTATAGAGGCAAAACGATAATTTTTGTCTAACTGTACTTACGAGCAATTTGTGAAGGGTCATCGCATTGTTGACTGGTTATATCCAATGGACACAGAAATATATTTGTAGTGCGAAGAGTGCAGCTGTCGATCTTTAGTAGAGTGCCCGACAGTTAATGGATGTTTAATGATATAATTAAAGGAGTTTAATCAATTATTCAAGTATCATTGGAGTTTTAAGCTACAGGCCATGAGGTCCCCTCTGTAGATTAACAGGGATTAAATGAGAATCAATTTTGGATTAATTTGAATTATTCAAATTAATTGTTCAAATTAATTATATATGATACAATTAATTTAATGTAATTATATATGATATAATTACTGTAATGTATTTGATACGTTATAATATAAAGTTTATTTGAGAAGAAATAAATATTTGAATATGATTCAAATATTAATTATATGAATTGGATTCATATAATTAGATTTAGTATAAATGAGATTTATATTAAATACCGTGCATTAATGAGAAAATTAAACTATAGGTTATATTGTATTTGATACAATATTAAACTATAGATTATATGTTATATTTGATATAACATATAGTTTAATATATTTCATATGATAAAGTTGTTATCATATAAATATATATTAATATCTTATTAAAATAATTTTTCTTTTATTTATTTTAAATTTTTTAAAAATTTATTTTGGGAGAGATTGTAACTCCCTCCCCTTTTTCTCTCTACAACATACGTGGTAGTAGTGCAAGGGGTTGTTACCATCTTCTTCTTCCAGTTTGATTGTACAGAACACACAGAATTGTTCTTTCTTCTCATCTTCCTCTCTAAAACTTTTTCCCTTTCATCCAAAGTTCTAAGAGCCCATCATTATCATTATCAATCTTGTTAGTAAATTTCTTAAAATTGCTTACTTTTATTGGTAGTTCTTAAATTTCTACATTTATTAACAATCTTGTTATTAAAATTAAATAGGGTGCTTAAAAGTGCGAATTCAATTTTTCTTGATTATTTTGGATTATATTTATTTGCATATAATTCTTGTTTAAATTACTAACAAAATTATATTAATTTGTTTAATTGGGCCTACGTTAGTAAAAAAGTTTCATTAGTTTAAATAAATCTTATTCATCCCCTCCTCTCCATTTAAGGTTGCTATACCGATCCTATACCATTCCCCTATTAGTCCGGGTAAAGTCCTTGTGGGATATCTTTTTCTTTGAAAAAATTGCCCTTTTTTTTAAGTGAAAAACAAATCAAAAAGAACAACCAACCCCATAAAAAACTACATAAACACATATTCTCACCATGAATCCAAGTAGATTGTTTTTTTAGTGATTATTTTCTCAAAAAAACATATGGCAAAATTTCCTAAATAGCATCCAACTTATTAACCATATTAACGGTCGTCTTTAAACTCAATAATGTTTTTTTTTAAAAAAAATAGAAAATCAATTGACAAACTTCTAACACAATTGACCCCATCTCCTATCAAACTGGGGATTGGGCACTAGGGATTGGGCTGGGCCTTGCGGGATTTTTTCCAACCCTATCTACGGTTTGATAAAATTTTATAAATAGTCCTATAATTTGATAAAATTTTCATAAATAGTCTCTGTCGAATGAACTAGTTCTGAAGATTTTATATGATTAAATTTTAATTATAATTATAAAGACTAAATTCTAAATTTTTTGAAATAATAAGGTTGAAATTTGTAATTTAACCTAAAAAAGTCAAACAGTTTCAGCCAATAACATCTTGAATTGACGTCATAAGAGTAACTTCATAGCAACGCAATACATGATGAAATGAAAAGGCACACCAAAATTTGGGACATTGATAGTGTGAAACCAATGGGGGAAGAAGCAGGGTTTCAATTTTGACTTAGATTAATCAATTGTGTATTCACAGGTTTTGATTTTGACCATTGAAATGAGTTTACTATTAAAAAAGAAAATACAAGTCTTTCCCATTATTTCAAAGACGGTGATGCATGCAGTAAGAAGAAAGAAGCTTCTCTGCCTGCTTCAACACTCCAAATTATAATGCCTACGGATTATTATTGGTTGGCTTGGTAGCAGTAGCACCACCCCACCCCCCACGTGCTCTCAAAATATCTGCCTCCATTAAAATATTTAAAATTAATAATAATAATAAATAAATAAAAGAAAAAAGGAACCCTTTCCCTCTTTTCTGGCCCTTCCCTTTTAATTTCCCTCCCTCAACTTTTAATATTCCTATACCTGTTCTTAATTATTATGAGAACTACTTGTACTTATAAAACTTATAAGAGTACCCTACAAAAGTTTTAATGGGTACTTACTTTTAAATAGTACACCTTCTATCATAGCTGTACTAATTAATTATGTCGTGCCATTCTTTAATTTCTCGTCCAATCATTTAAAATCTAATAATAAAATAGAAATAGGACCATGTATAAATTATTCTTAAAAGATAGATAAACTGTTAGAAGTGCAATTGAAATTTTTGAGAATCAATATCTTTATTTTGTATGAAACAATTTGAATGTAGTGAAAAAAACAAAATCACGCGTCTAAAATTGACCATTCTAGTGATTCACTTTTTCTAATATAAACTATTGTAAATGTGGACATATTTTTATATGAAAAGGTCAAAACTAACGAGTTTGGTGGTGGAATGAATTTCAAAATGACACGTTGACTATAAAAATAACATCATATATATTTGCATAATTCTTTCTCTGATTTGGTTGTTCCAAATATTGGGATTGATTTAAAAGAAAAATCACATATCATTGTCAAAGGGGGAAGAAGGAAGGGGGAATGAGAATAATGAGACTTGAAGGAAAAGAAAAGAAATGAAAAGAAGTAAAGGGTGTGAGGTGGAAAATTAGAAAAATAGAAAAGTGTGGAGTAGAGAGTAAAAATGATGGGGGAGCTTAGGCATTTTGTCAAACAGGTTGTACTTTATTTTAAAGTACAGTGTAGCTGTCAAATGGACCCATTACACTAACAACGCGTGTCCATATGCCTTAATCTTTATGATGTGAATCATGTGGTTCTGTGATACCAATCTTCCGCCGACAAACACAAACTCAATTCACCTTCACGCATTTTAATGCGTATTTTGTTTGATTTTAACTATGTTTAATCCATTTTAGTATCTTATAATCTAATATAATTCATTTTCAATTCGGATAAGTTCAAGAATAATGTATGTTTTAAAAGTAATCACAAAAATAGAATATATAGAAAAGAGGTGGAGGAAAAAAATATTCACAAAAATAAGGTAGCAAAATAGGATCCACGAGTTCCATATTTTTATTATTTTTTATATCTTTTTTATTTAAATAGATACAAAGGGAGCAAATCTATTTTAATTTCATGATAAAACAAATCTATGTGAAAAAAAATATAGATTTAGCCTTCATTCGTGCTAGAAATTTGATTCAATTTTTATTTTACCGTAGGCCTTTAAAAATTTGAATTCCACAATAAAAGATTCTCCGAAAATACAAAAAAAAACACTAAAATATAAAAGAAAAAGACAGGAAAACGTGAAAAAAGATAGATTTAACCTTAATGCATGGCTAGAAATTTGATTCAATTTTTATTTTACTATAGGTCTTTGAAAATTTGGATAAAAGATTCTCTGAAAATGCAAAAACGCTAAAAAATATAAGAAGAAGACAAAAGTTGGTAGAAAATGTGAAGAAAAAAAAAATAGCCTCACGATTTAGCCTTAAATCGTGGATTGGATACACGATTTATGTACTGACTTCAAACTCGTGGACCCCGTCTACGATTTCACAACCCGATTTTTGTCGATAGTTTCAAACCAATCTTATTTTTGTCGATAAATATTAAAATAACATTATTTTTAAAAAAAAAATCCAATTTTTACTCAACATTGGAAATTCTATGTTGTATAATATAAAGTTAGACTCTAGTGACAATGAAACTGTATTCTCACAAATATACAAGAATAAAAATCTCATTTTTTATTTTCTTTTTTTTAAAAAAAAAAGGGCCGCTAGAACTGCTTTATCCATGTTGAACTTATCCCATTTTTATCCTTTGATTTTTCCTGGAGAAAACTGAGGTCATAAACAAATAGGAAAGTTAACACATTATATTATTATGTTTCAAAAAGCATATGACAATTATATCGATAAAATATTCGGAAAGATGACAGTTGCTTAATCAATTGATTTTCTTAATATATTTTTGTGGGTTGCAGGTTAATAATGTTTTTATTAGTTCAACAAATATATGAATTTTGGCCTAATTCAGACAATATCCAATTACATTATGTTTGAATTGATTTCTTATAAAGTGTCATTTGGTTTTCTTCTTCTAATTATAAGATCGTGAAAAGTAATTAAAAAAAACATTGAAATGAACCTGATATACAAATTTGATGTCTCTAATCAACTAATTTTTCAAAGTTTTTTAAATTAATTTTATAGGGGGGGAATAATAAAAAAAAAAAGTCCAATTATAAGCCTAGTATTTTATTTCTAGTATGATGTTTATTTGACAAAATTTGAAATTATTTTCATTACGTTTTGTAATTTTGAGTAATAAACTTACATTTAGTTTTTGCTAATAATATCATGACACATAAGTTTGATGTATAGTGAAGGTGATGCTTATATTTTTATGACGGAGTTGGTACGTTCAAATCATCATATTATAAACATTTTGCATTTCTACTTTTTTTTTTCTCTTTTTTATTATTATAAATTTACCCTTAGATTCTTAATCAATAAAATAAATAAAAGGTAATGTGACAAAACAAAATTACAATAAAATATGATACTCTTTTGTCACCTCACCTCAAAGTGCAAAGTACCTGCAACCCAATAATTGATGGTATGCATAGTGATGATTTTGTAAAAAGAAAAAATAAATAAATAAAGGAGAGAGCATAAATTAGATTTATAAGGTGGGGCTGCTATTATTTTTCTTTTTGAATACTCAAACTCAATCAATAGGGCTTTTAATGGAGGCCTCCATTTTCACTTTGGTTCTAAGCTATTGGCTTTATATATGTGTCACCGTTCATTTTTTAGTTCACTTCACTTTCTAATTTATTTTAAAATTCTACTCAAATGTATGTGAGAATATAGTAATTTAAGAAACAAGTTTTAATTTGATCATCATAAATCAATTCCTAACAATATCAAGTTATTATTCTTGGTAGCTAGGTTTTCATAATCATTAGTTTATTTTTTTTTTAAATGATTGTGTTTATTACTTTTCTTTTTAAAAAATATACTTTGGAAATATTAAAAGAACTAACCTTTTTAAATGTATAGTATAGAAATGGACACCGTTGCTAATTCCTTTTTATCAATGATGCGAAATATTTTGTAATAATTTGAAAGAGTGCTAATTTTTTTTTCCAAATGAATTTTCTTTTTCTTATTGCAGATCATTGCTTCCACTACATTGTAAAGGAGCTTGCCAATATTCAATTTCATGTTATAAATTTTCCATATTAAGAAATCAATCGACATTATTTTACAATTGATATTAGTCCTTTTATTCTACTTTATTTAGCTTTAGCTACCAAAATTATCTTTATTCCCCTTTCTAGTATGTCTTTTTAAAAAATATCTTGATTCTTTGCTTATACCCTCTATGAATGCATAGAGAGAAAGTACATAGAGAGTGGGAAAATTTTGTTAGGAAAACATATTTTTAAGCTATAAAAGGAAAAAGATTTTCGTAGAGAGGAATATATTATATTCCGAATAGAGAGTTAACAAAAGGAAGAAAATTAAAAAAGTGGTACGCAATTAAAGGTTAAAAAAAAATGAAAGGAAAAAGAAATAAAAGAGACTTGAAAAGGAAAATTATTAATAAGTCCTTTTAACTTTTAAAAAAGAGAAAATAAATGTTATTTCTTTTAATTTTATGCAGCCACATAAAGACTAAAATTAAATAACAACATTAAATAGAAAAGAAAAATTATAAATTGTGTTGGACAGGACTTAAATGGCAAGCATAGGAATAGGAGGGGGAAATTATAGCCATAAATGAAAGTATAAATCTAATGCACCTAATAATAAATCGGGTGGCAGTTTAGTCATTTAAACAATAATAAAATAAAATAAAAAATAAACACACGAGGCATCGCTTTTAAAATCCGCGTGGGGTTCAGTAAAAATCTTGGACGGTCCACCAAATCAACCACGTTTCTAAAATACTGCTTTACGTTTAGATACTCTCTCCCCCTTTGAAGATGTGAAAACAACTTCCCCTCCGCATGCAATTTCTAAGTTTATCACGTGCTCTAATTTTTCTCCTTTTCTTATTCCGACTCCTTAACCTTTCCTATATATAAGCGCTCTTAAACCAAACGATTTCTTCCAAATCACAATTTTCTTTTCCCCTTCTTCTCTCCAACCTAAAGCCGCCGACGATCCTACCCAACCATGGAGTGGGTTCGAGGAGATGAGATTGGACATGGAAGTTTTGCCACCATCAATTTCGCCACGCCTTCCAAGACTTATTCTGGTCATCAATTTCCTCCATTGATGGCGGTTAAATCATCTGGGGTTGTTTGCTCTGCCTCGCTCAAGAACGAAAAGCAAGTTTTGGATCTTCTGGGTGATGATTGCCCACAAATTATTCGCTGTTTTGGGGAGAGTTGTAGTTACGAGAACGGTGAGGAGATTTATAATTTGTTTCTCGAGTATGCTAGTGGTGGGAGTTTAGCTGACAGAATACAGAGCCGCGGTGGTCGGCTGCCGGAATTTGAGGTTAGACGCTACACGAGGACGATTCTCGAAGGCCTTCGGTATATTCATGGAAAAGGATTTGTTCACTGCGATGTAAAGCCTAGAAATATTCTCGTGTTTGATGACGGTGATGCTAAGATTGCGGATTTCGGATTGTCGAAGAAGGCGGGAAAAAAAAGAGCAGAAACAGGGGAAGAGGCAGGGAGATTTCAATTGAGGGGCTCTCCTCTGTACATGTCGCCGGAATCGGTGAAGGATAACGAGTATGAGTCGCCGTGTGACATATGGGCAGTCGGATGTGCGGTGGTCGAGATGTTGACAGGAAAACCCGCTTGGAATTGCAGGCCGGAATCCAACATCTATTCTCTGTTACTCAAAATTGGGATCGGAGAGGAATTGCCGGAAATTCCTAAAGATCTGTCGGAAGAAGGGAAAGATTTTCTCGGAAAATGCTTGGTGAAGGATCCTGCAAAGAGATGGACGGCTGATATGCTTCTGAAGCACCCATTTGTAGCAGACTCGGGGCGGACTGTTCCATTGACGGCCGTGGACGAACCATCAACGTCACCGAGATGCCCTTTCGATTTCGAAGATTGGGCATCGATTCATTCACAAGAGGCCGATCAGAGATTTGAGGAGGAATCAAATTGTTGGTTGAATTCGTCGTGTTCGTGGTTGTCTTCTCCGAGGGAGAGGCTGCTTCAGCTAGTGGACAATGGGCCAGTTGACTGGTCCGTCACGAACAATTGGGTCACCGTCAGATGATTTCTAATCACGGTTGGATTCGGCCGTGGACGGAAAAGACGGAAGGATATTTTGGGGTTGAAGAATTTTATTTTTTTTTCGAAGATCTTCAATCAAAATGAACGGTGCAGATTCAATTGATTTGTTGATTAAATTTTGATATATATATATATATATAAATAGGAAATTTGGTGGAGATAGATAGGTCACACGGGGTTGAGTTGATGGATGGATACACCAAATATGGTGTGGTCCAGTGTACATAAAAACCTATTTTTTCGTTAATATTGGAAATAATATATAATTATTACCTTCCAATTAAATTCATAAACGTGAAAAATATATAATTGCATTAATTTTGCGGGTAGGACTTTTTATCAAATATCTTTAGAAGATCTTTTTTTTATAAAAATATTAATTAAACTGGCCGATATAGCTAATTGAGATCCGGTTTCTAAATCTAAATTTATATTTGAAGTCTTCCGAAATTAGATTTATATAATATAAAGAGTGGAATTTACCTCAATTTGGTCAATTTTCCTTTCGCAATTTGACCCGTTATTTATTAATGGGAATTTGGATTCCAGTTTCATGAGCAAATATAGTAAAAATTGGAAAGTTTAAGAATTACAGCACATACATGAATTGCATGTGAACCCGTCTTAATCTTAAAATACCTTCAACTGCTTCTCTAATCTCAATGTAATTAATCCTTCGAATTCATAATTTTATTCAAAACTTCACTCTCTCTTTCCATCCAAATCTTCGGCCTAAATCAAATCTGGATTTATTTTTTTTTTAAGAAAAACATATGTAATAAATTGTGAAGATAAAAATTAAGATTATCCATTTAGTCTTTTATCATTTAAACTAAATATTCCAATTTGAACTCAATGATTTTATACCTTTACAAGCTGTTTACTATGAGAAAAATGTTATTCTAACCTAAGGAAGTTTGTTTCAAGGGTTAGGCTTGGGATGGATTAGACATCTTAAGTTTAACTCTTATTTGCGTCAAGGTGTAGGAAGTCTGGCTAATTCCAACACTCTTTCTCATGACCCATGGGTTACCTTTTTTTCCTTTCTTTTTTCTAATTTAATCTAGAAACATTCTGGGCCAACTTTCGAATACCACCTCCGGTGGTCGTATTCGGCTAACTCTGACCGCCACCTTTGGTAATCGCTGCCACCTTTGCCCCACCACTTCGGCTCTGCCGACGAACTTTTGGCCACCAATTTCGACAACTGTCACCAACCAATCTTTGGTCTCCATCGACTAACCTTGAAAAACATTAATAAAAACAGTTTTAGTATATAACAAATCAAACAAAGTTGTATATAAATTTACTTTTAAGAAATAGTTACCAAACACATTTGTTTATTTTAAGGACTTTTTACCAAAAGTATTTGAAAAATATATATTTTTTGAAAAACCTTTATTCTCTGAGTGATACCAAGCATACCCTTAGTTTAATTACAATAATTTTTTTTTTTAAATACACTTTCTCTTCTATTTTTTTTTCTTTTAGAGTTTTTTAATTATTAGATTATATTTTTTAATTCTCTCTCTCCCCCTTTTTGTTTAAAATTAATATTTCCTTCATTTTATGAGATTTTGTTTATTTTTTTCTATTTTTCAGTTTTTCCTAACTGAAAATCGATCACCTATCAATTACGATCTCAAGTATAAGTCAAATATATTGATAATATAGTGAAAAATATAAATATATATCGCAAACATCATGGTTTATTTTTTTGATATATTTACTATATTGGAAAATGTAAATATATATCGAATATATTGTTCTAAAACAATATATTGTATAAATTGTATTATTCATGCACTTATCAAATATATACTAACGTAAATTTAGAAAATTCAAATATATAGTGTCATATATGTCAAATAAACATCCCTTGCCTACTTTTTCTGTGTTATTGTACTTACATACATACATGCACGCATGCATATATATATATATGAATAGTAAGAAGAGTTGAAAAAGTAAATTGGACTAGATTTTGTGTAAAATAATAGCTCATTAGATTATAATTGTGTAATTAGATATATTTATTTAGGCTATATAAAAATAAAAATTTAAGATGTATTTTCATTCTTTTTTCATTGGTCTATTTAACTAGCTCAAAAACTTAGAATTATTTATATATATATATATTTTGAATAGTAAGGAGAGTTGAAAAAGTAAAATGGGCTAGATTTTGTGTAAAATAATAGTTCATTAGACTACAATTATGTAATTATTTATTTAGATTATATAAAAGTCAAAATTTAATTTAATGTATTTTCATTTTTTTCATTGGTCAATTTAACTAGTTCAAAAACTTAAAATCATTTTTTAACCTAAACATTAAAATATTAGAAACAACTTAACGACGGATTAAAAGTTAAAATTCAAAATTTATGGTTTTGTTATTCTTCAAACGTAATTTGGTTAAAAAAAATATAATTTGGTTAAAATTCAAATTTTATGATTTTGTTATTCTTCAAATGTAATTTGATTAAAAAAATATAATTTTTCAATAATTGAATTTAAGATTAAAATACTAGTTTATTTCAATTTGAAATTAGCATATTATGGTTAAAAAAAACTCATTATTTTCAAATTAGTTAAAATTGACAAAAGTATGAATTTTTTTCCAAAATATAGTAAAATCCAAATATTAAATTATTAAGACATTAAATTAAATAAAATTATAATTTTAGCCAAATATTTGATTTCAAATATTTATATAATATATATATTATATATATATATATATAATAATTATAATATATATATATATATATTATAGATTCTTCTAAATTTTTAGTCTAAATTAAATTTAATTATACAAAAATGATGACAAATTTAAACTATCTAAATTCTAACACTGATTAAATACAAAATATATATATATATATAATATATTATATATATATATATATATTCACAAAACTCAAAATTTAAAAATCAATACTTCAATTCTAGGTTTCCTAAACCTGCACTCCAAATAACAGGTTTCTTAAACCAGACTTTCAAAACTTACACTCCAAACACAGTTTTCTTAAATCTAGACTATTTAAACCTCTGATCTTAACACCCAGGTTTAAGCTTCCAAACCTGCATACTAAATGCCTCTAAAAAGTTTTTTTTTTCTTTTTTTTTTACTTTTGAAATCCAATATATTTTTTAAAAATTAGTTTTCTTAGCCTCTTTCATTTTTTTTTTCAACTTTTAAACTTTGGCAGGGGTTGATTTATCAAAACTTGACATGCCAAGATTTTCTGATGTTGACTTACCAAGATTTCTTATAAGGGTTGAATTACCAAGATTTTCTATAAGGATATCCAAAGTTGACTTACTAAGATTTCTCGTAAGGGTTGACTGGTCGACAAATCTAGGTTTAGGATTGTCTATCCAAGATTTCTAGTAACCCAACCTCTAAATAATGTTAAAACAAACAACCATTCATTCAAAACCAAGAATGTTTTACTATAAAAGAACAGTAAACAACCACAAATCTTGGTTAAAACTTGTAAAAAATACGGAGACAATCATATACCATAAGAAATAAAAAAAAAACAACTAAATCAAGAACATACCTTCTATTTCAAAGGAACCCGCAAAAGGGGGAAAAATCAAATTTGTCTTTGAAATTGGAACCCCCCACTACAACATTTTCATGAAACTAAACGGCAAACTGGAGTTGAGTTTGAAAAATTGTGTTCGGTAAGTTTGGTAAAGGTATAATTGAAGACACATTAAAGGGCTTATTTATTTCACAGGTTTTCAATTTCATACCGACATTTAATATCGTTGTTTGTTTCAAAGAATTTTAATTTTTAAAACATAGGATATTATTATCTAGAGAACTTCAAACCCGTCTAACATGAGTTTTTAATACCTGTAAAAGTTCGGGATTTTTATGCCTAGGAACTGACCAGTAAAAATATGGTTTAATCATTAATAAACTAATATCAGTGACTCAATGTTATTAATTTTAATTAATTATTAAATATAAATATATTAACTAGACTTATTAAATTTCAACTAATATCTTTACAATTAGTATTTTATGCTATCTTAATTATTTAATATAAATTATTATCATCATAATGATTATCAAAATTCTAAATAATTTATAATAATTTAATTGTTTTTAGTACTTAATTTAAATTAATTAATTATGTCTTATAAAGGCTTAATATAAAAGTATTCATTTATTTTTATTGATTAAATAATGCTAAATTTATTTGAGGATTACAATAACTGGTCTTTTGTATTTAATTAAGTAATTATTTAGTTTTGGTTTCTATTTACAAAATTGGTAAATTGAACACACATATTTAACTCTCAGACATTTAGGGTTGGAAAAAATTCTTGCGGGTCCCCGCTCTTATTTGATCGGGGATAGAGGTCACCAGGGATCCTAACTGGGTCCCCAATTGGGGACGGGAAGGTATCCTCACCCCGTCCCCTTCTCCGATTAAATTTTTTATTATATATATATATATAAAGCTAGGGATGGGTCCCTGCGGGGACTCGATTCTCCGGTAGGGAATCTCTGTTCCTGTTCTTGCCTTCAATTGGCGGGGATGGAGAGAAATACCCCCCACGAGGACGGGGACGTGGAGTCCCACTGCCCCGCCCCGACCCGATTGCCAACTCTACAAACATTAATTATCCTACATATCCAAATATATACATTAATTATCCTAGATAATTAAAACTCAGACATTCAAATCCAAGATATTTAATATTTATATCCATGAAACAATGTTTACTATCCAAATGGACCCTAAGTGATCATTTAAACTAATGAAAAAAATAGACTTTTTACTAAGTGGGACCTCTAAATAAATATTAAAAAAGTAAGAAATAAATTAGAAAAATTATTTTTTCTTTTTAAACAGATGTTAGGTTTGAAAAGTTAAAAACTTATTAGGGTAGAAGTAGAATTTTTGTTTACTATGTTTTACTTTGTTTTCCTATTTAAATAGCACTTTGCAAATAATTTCTATTTAGTTGATTGTGGACCCAGATAACTATAATTCTCTTGTTTACAAGCCCAAACTACTCAGCATAAACGGTCAACTTCACTTTAAGACTCGGGAAAGACTGTATCCTTAAGCTTCAAAACTCTTCAATCGTTTACCTATATACAAACTCAATCATGTAGACAAAGCTCTAAGGAACTAGACGATAGTTCAATTATGTAGACGATACTAAGAAGCACTAGATGACCGTGTAGGCGATAGTTGAATGGAACTAGACGATCATATAGACGATAGCTGAGGAACTAGATGATTGTATAGACGATGCAAAGCGAAGCTAGATGATTGTGTAAACGATACAAGAGGAACTAAACGATCGGGTACACGATACTTTAGAAAAAGCTAGACGATCGTAGAGAAAGAAAGAACACAAGTATTTAAGTAGTTCAGCCAAAGGCCTACGTCCACTGTGCAAATAGGGAGGGTCTCTTTTATGACTTCTTCTTTAAACTTCTTTGCTTTGTTATTTTCTCATTCATTTTCTTTTTCTATAGGCTCTCGGAAGAAGCTCTAGTGGTTACAACAAACAAAAAATTGATTTCAACTTCTTTTGTCTTTGGTTCTTTCTGTAACAATCTCTACCTTTGTAAATATCTAGAGAACCTTTCCCTTTTTATTTGTTAAGTTGATCTTAAGCTAAATATTTTAGGTAACTCGAACCGAGGAGGTCCAAGCATCAACCAAGCTTGCTTTGAGAAATTGGCTTGGTCAACATATCAGCTACATTATCTGAGGTATGTTTTTTTACTACCTCAACTTCCCCTTTTCTCAATCTACTATCTAATAAAGTGGTACTTGATGTCAATGTGCTTGGTTCTGCTGTGAAACTGTTGCTTTTAGATAAATAGATTATGCTCTGATTGTCACAATATATTCTCACCTTTGTTTGTGTAATGCCGAAATCGTTTAGTAATCCCTTCAGCCACAAACCTTCTTTGACAATCTTAGACAGAACTATATACTCAGCTTCTGTTGTGGATAGGGCCACAACAGATTGCAGACTTTCCTTCCAACTTATTAGATTGTTTCCCCATAGGAAAACATATCCAGATAGTGAGCGCCTCCTATCCAGATCTCTTGCATAATCAACATCAACATAACCATACATTTTATCATTGGAGGGGTCATTCTATCTGTATAAGATTCGTGCTTCCTTTGATGAACAAAGATACCTCAATATCCATTTAAATGCTTCCCAATGTCAGTTACCAGGATTGGCCATGTATCTACTGACTAAACTTATAGCATAGGACAGATCTAGTCTGGTTGAAGTTATTAGATACATCAAAGATCCCACTGCCTAGGAATAGGAAACAACTTTCATATGGTTAATGTGATCTTCATCTGTACTCTTCGGACTGTTTGCAATTGAGAGTTTAAAATGAGGTGCAAGGGGAATGCCAACATGATTAGCACCATCTGTTTTGAACCTCTGAAGTATTTTTTCATAGTATTCAGCTTGACTCACATATAATCTGTCCTGCTTTCTTTCTCTGTCAATTTCAATGCCAAGAATCCTTGTAGATTTCCCTAGGTCTTTTATATCAAACTCTTTCTTTAGAAGCATCTTGACTTGCCCCAACTCTTCTTCTTTAGATCTTCCAGCCAACACCATATCATCTACATATAGGAGTAGATACATTGGTTCTTTGAAGCTTTTAGAGTTGGTATACACACACCAATTAGTAGCTTCTCTTGAATCCCATTTTAGAGATTACCTCATCAAATCTGTCATACCAACACCTTGGTGATTGCTTGACCCCATAGATTGATTTGTTTAGTAGACACATAAGTCTTCTTCTCTTTTCTTCACATACTCTTGAGGTTGTTTCATATAGATAGTTTCATTCAACAATCCATGTAAGAATGTTGTCTTCACATCCAATTGTGGTCTAACTCCAAGTCATTTTGAACAACTATGGAGAGAAGTAGCCTAATGGATGTGTGTTTCACAACAAGAGAAAAACCTCTGTATAATCAATCTCTTCCTTTTGTGTGAACCCTTTTGCAACAAGTCTTACCTTGCATCTAAACTTTTGAACCTCTGGAATTTCTTTTTTGAACTTGTATATCCACTTACATGAAATAGGTTTGTATTCTTTAAGCAACTGTACTAGTTTCCATGTATCATTAAGGTTAAAAGACCTCATTTCATCATTCATGACCTCAATCCATTGTCAGTGTTGTATGTAGCTTCATCAAAACTTGTGGGTTCATTGTTGCTTAATGAAATGGCGGCACTCAAAGCAACACTAGCAAAGTCAGATTCTAAGTACCTTGAAGGGACACAATGGTTCTCTTTGTCCTGCCCCTTGCTAAGGAATAATTTTGTAGATCTTTGTAACATCCCGTATTTCAAGAAAAATTAAGTTAATTATCTAAAATTATTGAGTTTAAGTTTCCCTTTCATTTAGGAAATTGAGATTAAATTCGAATAATTGACAAACTTTTATTGGTTAAATTGAATTTAATTAATTAGATATTCGAACTAATTATCTTGAAAATATTAAATTTTGCTTCCCTTTGATTTTGGATTTTAGGGCCAACTTAAAAAAAAACTAAGAAGATAATTAATTTCATGTGGTTTTGAATTGATTTAAATATTTGGAAGGATTTAACTTGTATCATATTGATGGATCTTATGCCATTTAATTTTGGTTTTTGAAGCTTAAATTAAGATAATTTGAAAAGTTAATTGAATTATTAATTTAATAGAATCTTTGAAGATTTTGGAGATATTATGTTAAAATATTTTATTTATATTTTCAAAATTAAAAAATAAAAGAATTGAGATTTTTTGAAATTAAATGAGTGTGAAAAGAGGTAGGGGAGAAAACAATTCGGTTTTTCAGCAGCAGTTTCTACAAAACTATCAATTGCCAAAGTTTGAACCGTTAGATCATGCTCAAATTTTGTCAGTCTATTTGAGACATATAGAGTTTCATTTTGAACGGTTGGATCATTGTTTGAAGCTCTAGTTTGTTCATAATAGCTGTTGAATAAAATCTAAAACTAGAAATTCCTTTTCTCTCTAACTCTCGCAAACCCTCCTCATGCAAGACCCTCACTACCAGCCGCTAGCCTAAACATTTTATGTCTTTCGACAGCAACACCTGCTGTCTATCTATAGTTTCCACCGCCGTTGATGCCATTATCACCGAAATTGATATTTTGGGTAAGTTTTAGAATTCTTGGAGGTTCTTGACCACCCATTAGATTTTGGCCCAAATTGGTTGATATCCTTTACGTTTTGCTTTTAGATTAAACTTTGGGAGTGTTTCTGGTTCCAATAAGGAAAATGAGTTTTTGAACATTTACTATTCGAAGTTTGGAGATCAGTGGCGTGCTTTCTAGCAGGATTTACGATCGTTCGGTCCTTCCATTGGTTTTAGTTCAAGTAAATTATTGGAGTTAGTTGTCGAGATAACTGTCCTTGACTTAATTTGATGTAAGTGGTACTATTACCGATGTCTTCGTGCCAGGTGGCCTAGATTAGATTTACAAAGTTAATTAATGGACTTTAGGAGCATGATTTTGTCTTTGTGATATACTTGTTGCATGACAGTTATGAGTATTATGAGCATGTTTTAACTTCCATGTTATGCTATGATATGTGCGGCAGAAACAGTACTGAAATTATGTATGTGATGCATGATAGGACTAATAGGGAAGTTTACTATCTCGCCTTAACGCATGTTTTATTTCACTAGACATGCGTGAATCAATAGGTTCACGTTCATGTTACTTTTCCATGTTTGACGGTGTGCCTTCGAACCACTAGATATGCGTGAATCGACAGGTTCACGTTCATGTTTCTTTTTCCATGTTTGACAGTGTGCCTTCGGGCCGCTAGACACACGTGAATCGACAGGTTCACGTTCATGTTTCTTTTTCCATGTTTGACGGTGTGCCATCAGGCCACTAGACATGGAAGTTAAGGTGAGTCAAGTTATTCCGTTAGTTAGCCATTCAGGAACAGCTTCACCATGAAAGTTCCACTAACCACAAGCATGCACTGTATGTGAATGCACAGCCTGATCCTGGTAATTGGATCACTTACTGGGTATTGTTATACCCATCCTTTATTCCTTTATGTTATTTAGGAAATGACAGGAACAGGTTGGCGAGTGACAGACAGGACCCATGACAGAGCCATATGGGTACAAGAGAAATCACTTCCGAACAGTCTATGTTTTTGTCATTTGAATGTTTTGAAACTAGAATTTAATGTGAGATAGCAAATTTTAACATTTTGAATGTTTTATTTATGAATATTATTTTTAGGGGACCCTGAATAAAAGTTTTATTTATTTATTATTTATTTGTTGTCGAGTTTATTTTGGAAAAACTATCTTTATTGTTTTAATGAATTTTTTTTAACAAAATATCTGGGTTTTAAATGTGTATTTAGTCATAACGGCCTTTGTCAGAGTACTCAAAAGGTTGAGTCGTGACAATCTTCTTGTGTCTCTACTTGTTCACTTGACATAAATTCACTTGTCTCAGCAGTGTCATCACTTTCAACTTCTGGATTCTGAGAAGAAGAAGATACTTTTTGATCATTTTGAGGCTCCACCTCAAACCTTGTGCTATTGGTCTTAGACATAGGTGTAGATTGTTGCTAGGACATCATAAACATCTCATTTTCTCTGAACACAACATCTCTACTATTGACACGTCTCTTCTCAATAGGATGCCATAGTTTATATCATTTCACTCCAAGTGTAAAACCTAGAAACATGCATTTGACATCCCTTGGTTTCAGCTTACCTTGACTTTGATGCACATACCCTACACTCCCAAATACCTTCAAGTGTTCCAGCTTGGGAGGCTTTCATGTCCACCTTTCTTCTAGTGTTTTCAGCTCAATAGACTGATGCAGACATCTATTTTGAGTATAGATAGTGTAGGACATTGCCTCTGCCCAATATTTCTCAGGCAAAAGAGCATTGGACAACTGACATCTCACTCTTTCCAGCACTGTTCTATTGAGTCTTTCAGCTACTCTATTTTGTTGAGGTGTATACCTCATTGTTCTGTGCCTTACAATGTCATTCTCTCTACAAAATAAGTTAAACTATTCTCCACAAAAACTGTAAATCATTGTCAATTCTTAAGTGTTTAATGTGTTTAGAGGTTTGTTTTTCAATCAAGGTTTTCCATTCTTTGAATCTCCCAAACACTTCATCTTTAGTTTTAGAAAATAAACCCAACTCTTTCCTGAATAATCATAAAAAAAATAAAGAAAGTATCTTGCTCCACTTAGTGAAGAAGAGTGTGCTGGACCCCATAGGTTAGAATATACATATTCAAGTATCTCCTTGGTAGTATGTTGTTCTTTAGGGAAGCCTTGCCTTGTTGCCTTTCCAATGATGCAATGTTCACAAAACTTCAAGCTGTCTCCAACATCTTTAGGAAGAATCCATTGTTTGGAAAGAACTTGCAGCCCTTTCACACTAATATGAGATAGCCTCTTGTGCCATAGCTCATCTTCTATGGGTTTTTCATCTGTAGCCATCAAGGCTGAATGTGTCATTTGCACATCTTTAATGACATATAAGCCATTAACTTTAGTAGCCACCAACACCACTTTTGAGTCTTTAATTATCTCAAAGGTGCATCCAACTCCTCTATATTCACAACCAATGGAGTCAAACATCCCCAATGATAGGAGATTTCTTTTCAATGTAGGAACATGCCTCACATTCCTGATCAATTTCACCGAACCATCTTGCAACTTCAAAGAAATAGAACCAATGCCAACTGTCCTGCATGTATTATTATTTCCCATGTAGATCAGCCCACCATCCCACTTCTTGTAGATATAAAACCACCCTTTAGATGGTGTCATATGGACTGAACAGCCAGAATCTATCACCCAATCTTGAGTCTCCATAGAATTCTGCTCACCACATTCTTCAGTTGCTGCCAAGGCATCTGAATACACAAGGGAATTTTCCCCCACAGTTGCCTCTGTCTGTTTTCCTCCTTTGTTCTGTTGGTTCAACTTTCTTTTCAAGGTATAACAATCTTTCTTCATGTATCTAAGTTTGTGGCAAAAATGATACTTGATTTTAGACTTGTCACCCCCATTCCGCTTGCCCTTCCCATTGTTTTTTGTTTTCCCTTTTGAAAACAAATCTTTTCCTCCTTGCTGCTCTTTCTTGCTCATCTGTAATTCTAGTTCTTTGACTCTAATTATGAAATGATTGCTTTTGTAGTGATTCTTTCTCTACCATACTTCATTGCTGTTTTAACATCCTTAAATGATTTTGGTAGGGAGTTAAGTAAGATAAAGGCCTCATTTTCTTCCCCAATGGTGTCTTCTATTGATCTGAATTCTGATGACAGTCTCTTGAATTCGTTCAAATTGTTAGTTTTGCAGCATCTATCTTATATGTGAAAAATATTTCCCTCAAGAAAGCTTTATTAGGCAAATCTTTGTTGAGATAAATCTCGTTTAGTTTGTTCTAAAGATCATAAACAGTTGACTGGTCAGCTATCTTCCTTAAAACATTATCTATAACATTCAAGACAATAGTTCCATAGGCATTTACCTTTATTGTCTCTTTTTCTGCATCTGTTAGTGTTTCAGGGTATTTTGCTGGGTCTGTGATGGCCAAAAGTGTCTTATATTGTCCCAATACTACCTTGATCTTTGCTTTCCATCAAACTTCTCGATTTCATACCTGGTTGTAGTTATTCTTGAACTTCAAGATCGACTTATCTGAATCTTTGTATGCAAGAATTCAAATCTTGGATCTGTCTTGAGTTGTTCTCTGAGCTTTGATACCACTTGTGGTCCCAGATAACTATAATTCTCTTGTTTGCATGCCCAAAATACTCAGCATATATGGTCAACTTTACTTCAAGACTCAGGGAAGACTGTATCCTTTAAGCTTCAAAACTCTTCACTCGTTTATGTTGGGAATGTCCTAGAACTAGCAATACGTGTTAAATATTCTATTTATCAATAATAATGACTTGTTGATTTTGCATCTTATTATGAAAATCCAATAAACGTATCCTTGGCTATAGTATGAATACTGTAACTTTATGTAGTGACATAAACAGGATTAAGTTGACAGTATATAGCCTAAATGGTCTAATCAGTATATGGATGAAATTGAGTATCTCATCCTGGTAACACTATTGGATGCGGCCCATTCTGTAGTTATTACAAGAAGTTGTAAAGTGCTACAAATGATGTGATCCACAAATCGTTCATGTTGAGACATGTGAGTGGAGGCATCCTATGCAATGAGTTTGCATATAGACTGGACTATGAAAATAGTCACTTTTCTTTATAACGACCATTTACTGTTAAAACTGACTATTTCATTTATCATATAACCTAGGTTAACTCGCTCTTAATCCTGAGCTAGCTATGAACTTCTGTTTGTTCGGGATTATTCTTTGATCTGCAAACGGTGAGAGTAGTCCAACAACATTGCTCAATAAGCTTACCATTTTGGGGATAAGACCGGATAAATATCTGGAGACATAGCCTTGCAAGATGGAATTCACTCCTACCCTATTTAGGGTTAGCAGATGGGTTGTTCTCTTAATTACTGATTCCAGGTCTTGAACAATTGAGACCCCGCCTTCTCATGATAGAGAAAGGATTTGATTCATAGAGATTATGAATCAGAATTGTTCATTAGAGGGATAATAGGAACTTAAGAAACAAGATGTATTCATAGGGGTAAACGATAATTTTGACCAAGCTGTGATTACGAACCATCTGTGAAGGATCAACTTACTGATTATGGTTATAAGTGGACATAATATATTTACAGTGAGGGGAGTTCAACTATGGGCTATAGTGGAGTGTCCCATTAGTTAACGAATGGGGGTTAGATCGAACTAATGAGTTTAGCTGATTAAATCTCGAATCGTTGGAACCCATGGGTCCTCCTACTAGCTCGTAAATGGTTAAGTTTTAAAGTAGCTTGAGAAATTAATTTGAAACGTTCAAATTAAATGGAATAGGAGAATATATATTTAAATATATGAAGATAATTATTGTGCAAAAATTAATTTAATATTTGATATTAAATTAATTTATGAAATTAATTTTAGAAAATAATTTTTCAGTTTTATAAATCAAAATGGTTTTGAAATCAAAATTTGATTTTAAAAAGAAAATTGGAAAATCGGTTTTGCATGCTAATAAAATTGAAAATGTTGATTTTCCAATAACATCTTCTTCATGCTCACACAAAGTCCATTTTTTTCTCTTCATTAATACTCTAAGCATGAGCTGCAAGCCATGCAATTCTCTTCTTTGCATGTTTATCTGCAATAAATAAAGAAGTTTGGATGATTTGAAGGCATGCTAACACATAAATTTTGAGAGAAAATTCCAGTGAAAAGAAAGAGTTCTTCATAGTGGGTTGCTGTGAGTTCTTCACTATTTTTCATCGTTTCAAGCTATTCTTGAGTCTCACAACTCGGTCTAAAGCTCCAAGAGGATAGTGGGGAAGATCTTGAGGTGGTTCACGGTGATCTTTGGTGAAGACTGCTGCTATACAATCAAGTTCTTGGAGAGTTCTTCAAAGGTATGATCATAAAACCCTCTTTTTAGAAAAGCATGCTTTAGTTTCTGCCAAAATTAGTGAATTTGAATGCTTATGGATCCTTGATACTTCCGTTGCATGTTATTTAACTCTTATAGTTTATCTGTATATGAGCTCAATCGTGTAGACGAAGCTCTAAGGAACTAGACGATAGTTCAATTATGTAGATGATACTAAGAAACACTAAACGATTGTGTAGGCGATAGTTGAATGGAACTAGACGATGGCTGAAAACCTAGACGATTGTATAAACGATGCAAAGCGGAGCTAGACGATCATGTAAACGATGCAAGAGGAGCTAAACGAACGTGTACACGATACTTTAGAAAAAGCTAGACGAATGTAGAGAAAGAAAGAACACAAGTATTTAAGTGGTTCAGCCAAAGGCTTACATCCACTGTGCAAATAGGGAGGGTCTCTTTTATTATTTCTTCTTTAAACTTATTTACAGAATGAGTGCTTGCTCTCTCTCGTTCTTCGTTATTCTCTCGTTCGTTTTCTTTTTATACAGGCTCTCGGAAGAAGCTCCGTTGGTCACAACAAATAAAATAGAAAGAGGCGACAACGATAAATTGACTTCAATTTCTTTTATCTTCGGTTCTTTCTGTAACATTGACCTTATTAAGGTTTAGGAATATCTAAAATTTAGTGGAAAAATGTGATTTTTTTTAAGGATAAAAGAAGTCTAAACGGAACTATTTAATTAAGTCATAATCCAACTATAGTGATTCAAAACTTATAGTATGGCTAAATTGAAACATGTAATAAACATAGAAACCAAATTAAGATTATAAAGTAAGTCAACTGAATAGTCTGCATTCTTATGTCCATACTTTCCATGAGAAAAAAAAAATCCAATTCCTTTAAAATATAAATAAACATAAGTCGCTGAACAATAATTTTCAAATAATCCCTATATTTGTCTACAGTGATCAGGGTAAAGAAAAGTCCATGGATTGATTATTTTTAAAAAATAAATCAAATGGTTAAGGTGTGAAAGGAAACTAGTTGGGGGGTTAGATAACTACAGAATTATTAATTGATATATATAGAAAGGCTTGTAGATAATGAGAAAATTTGGTACTACTAAACATACAAAAGGGAAAAAGAAAATTAAAAAGGGATTAATTTATAGGACCAATCCAATAAAATTTGAAGCAAAGCAGGAAGCTTCGTTTTGCTGAAGATTTCAATTCAAAAGCAGGTGGCTTTCGAAAAAAACTTTTTAACATTCAAATTCAAACTTCTCCTCCTCCAAACAGATAATAACCAAAAAAGGAAAAACATAAAAGATATTAGTGTCTATCAACACTAAGGATATACGAATATAAACTAACATATTTTTCTTTGGTTTTAAGATGATGAGCGGTATGTGCATTTATTCTTGAGGGGGATGGGCTTGTTCATATTGGTAGGGTCCATCACCACGCTGCAATCCACGCTCTTGTAAAATTTGGGCTTCACCAATTTTCCCAACACGTTGGCTCTGGACCGGACCGTGAATTGAAGGTTCAGTGGCACCGCTTCCACCGGTTTTCCATTGACGCTCCCCAAGCTGGCTCCGCCTCCGTACAACGGAATGCCGCTTCCTTTCACCGTCACCGTTATGCCTCGTTGGCTCTTCCTCGCTTGGTGGAACTTTTGCATCTGCATTTTCTACTAATTAGTTTTGTTTCTAATTTTCTTATTAAACACGTTTCTTATTACGTCGCTTTTCTTTTCTTTTTTTTTTTTAGTCTCAAATTTATTCCATTTTTTCTATTCATAATTCCTTTTCTTTTAAATATTTCCAAAATTATTTTTAAATTCCAATAAATTTCTAAAAAAACATTAAAAGTGAGTTCTGCGGTATAAAATCACCCCACGATATTAAGAGCTTATTTAAAATGATTAGAGAAAAAATTGTTTTTATTTAAACTCTTTTGATAGAAACGGTTTAAAATATAAAATGTTTCCAAAGCTATTTTGAGTAGTTGTAAAATCATAATGATTTATTTTTAAAATTAAACAATTAAAAAGTTTAACCAAACATATCTTAAATTTATCTTCATCTTATTATGGATGAAAAGTTTAACCAAACATATCTTAAATTTATCTTCATCTTATTTGCATCCATAAGTTTATGGATGGAGATAAATTTAATGTTATACCACTGTTTTAAAATTGTTTCTAAACTATTCTTTTCTTCTATCTTTTGATTTTTAGAATCAATTTGTTATCATTTTAAGGGTGATTATTTAAGGGTAAGTGTTTTAAATGGCAAAACTACTGAAAATATTTTCAAATATAGCAACATATCACCATCTATTAGTGATAGATACTAATAGATGTCTATTATTCCATCACTATTATTGATAGACCATAATATTTTACTATATTTACAAATAAGATGGTTCATTTTAGTATATTTGAAAACAACCATTATTTTAACTTTTGATATTTTAAATGTTAGGCTATGTTTAATTTAACATATGTAAACAAAAACCAATTCTTAAAAGATTGGGCAGACGGTTATTAAAAAGAAAAACTAATGTATTATCAATTTTATGAGTTAGAATAAAAAAAAATCATTGTAAGAAAGTCCAAATGTATTTAATTTTCAAAAATTAAAAACAAAAAACGAAATAGTTACCAAATGGGGACCTAAATGATAACTATTTGATCTTTATTTTTATTTTTATTTTCGAAACTATATTTGTTCTCATACCATTTATCTAAAATGATTTTTATCTTTTTTTTTTTTTAAGGAAACATGGAAATTCTTAGCTAAATTTAAAAAAGAAAAACAAAGTTTCTTTTGTTCTAAAAACTTTGCTTCAATTATAAAAAGTAAATTATATTAATTTTCAAAAAGTAAAACTAAAAATATCAAACATGGCTTGATTCTTTAATTTAATAGTTGTTAGGTATTTAAAAACAATTAAAGTCCATAGAGAAAAAAAAAAAAAAACATAACATTTACCCTTTTTCTTTTTTTGGAGAAAAACATAACATTTACTAGTTAGCTTGTAATAGTTTTAAAAAATTAAAGAAACCAGTTACAATTTTAACAACATTCTAAAAAAAGAGTCTTAATACATAAAGGAAAAAAATATATATTATGAAAGAAAATCGAATTTTTTAAAAAGAAAAATGATCAAATGGGCTGACTTAATTGAATAAAATACTAATGAATGAGTGTGACTTTAATGTTTATTTTGATTTATTAGATCTACTGAATCCAAAGCATATAATCGTAATTAAATTTTGGAGCAAGACAATGTGTACTTTGTCTGGTTCATGAATTCAATAGAAGAAGATATATATATATATATATAATCGTGAGATTAAATTCAGAAGCGCATTAGAAATGGAAGAGAGATTGAGATTAGGGAAATTGCATACAGTTCCAGAGGCGAGCGTGAGCTGGGAATACGAAAGCTCAAGCGGAGTGGAAGTAACCTGAACTCCGAAAAACGTCGCCGTATTTCGAAATATAAACTTCACCGTCGCGTTCATCGTCACCAACCCGGTGGCCACCCCTGAAAAATCTGCCCCCGCTTGGATCACGAACTTGTCAAACAAAATGCTCTGCCAAATTCATTACCCACATTTAATTATCTTTTCTAAATTAAAGAACCAAATGTAAATGTAAATGAAAATGAAAATTACGCTCACTTTCATTAGAATGGTAGGTTTCTGAGGCCGGCTGGCACCCCACAAAATGAGAGAAAACAGAGAGAAAAGAACCACAAAACCAATAACAAAAGCAAGGAAATAGCAACGGCGGGTGAAGCCATCGGAGGCGCCGTCGTCATCGAGGAGGCGCTCTTCTTCAATGGCGTCGAATCGCTTCCATGGCTTGGGAATCTTGTGATTGGCGGGCTTGCGAGATCCGGGCTTGACGGAGGCGGAAAATCGGGTGGAGGAGGAGTCACGTGAGTGGGGGCCCAGCGAAGAATTGGAATGAGAGTGAGGGGGGGACCCCATTGGGCTAAGAACTGGGCTCGAGTGGACGAGTTCGTAGTCTTTTCCCCATCGTGCGAATCCCGTGACGGGCTCTGCACGTAGTAAACTGGGCGGCGAGAGCTCGGCGAGCGTGTCGGCGACGACGGCGTGAGACTGCTAACCTCGGAGTCGGTCTTCGCCAGAACCACCGACATTCTGAGTAAATAATTAGCTTTTAGGGAGTGGGTGGGTGGGGCTGAAGTAAGAGATCAAAAGGAATGTGGAGAAGAGAAGCAAAGAAGGGAATTGAAGAGTGTGAAGGGTGAAGTGAGGAAACGGAAATGTTAATATATATTAAGAATCTTGCAGAAGCGTATGTCTTGGGAAAGCACGTTGGAGTTGGGATTTGTTTACTGTGTCCAAAGTGTTTTGTTGGAAATGAAGGGCTCTAATTAAGAAGCGGCTAAGTCTGTAGTATAGATCTGGGCATTACAGACAAGTGCAAGATTTTGTGAGATTTATGGGCCTTGTTTCCGGTGGGCCTTTTTCTAACAAATCGTCCTTTCTTTCTTTCTGGTACATTTAATATTTATTATGAATATGATTCCTTGATTGATTGATGAATTATGATTTATGGATCATGATGGAGGTTTTGTAATTTGTATTTCTTTATGTATTTGGGCTGACCTTATAAATGGTAAATTTCGAGGTTTACTTTGGACAAATAGCAATAAAGGTTTTTCATTATAAAAATGACAAAATCGAAAAATGAGTCTTCAAATATAGAATTTAAAGATTTTCTAACCAATTAAGAAAATACCAAAATACTACTTACCCAGGTAATCAATGCACCTGTCAAACCTCAAATCAAGACCTACTTGACAAGATTGATACACAACCCAAGGAGTTCATTCAAAATACCAAACAATCTTCCCTAAAACAAAATTAGGGATTTCGAAAATTTCAGCCAACATCAACAAACCGTAAAGCGAGAACGAATTTCTTTTTGGGTGACCAACCACAAATCTTCAAACCTCAATCCACCTACAACAAGAAATCTTTGTAAACCTTCACAATAATCGTGACCATTCCGATGAAGGAAATCACAAATAGAGATCTCCATGAGCAGTGGAAATGGATCGTTCCAAATTCTATTTCGAATGAACACAACGATTACAGTCTTAACCGGAAACTAACAAGTTATGCATATACAAAAATTACAACATGCTATAAGAAGATTCAAGGGATAGAGTATGCGTACCTTTGAAGAACCATTCTTCAAGTATCTCTCGATCAGTTTGCAATCCGTCCCAAGCAACAACACTCGAACGCAACAAACAGACACCAACACGAACAACCAACAGTTCCTCGAACCCAATCGAGTCCAACTCGATTTACGAACGGATGTAGAACACCACCATAAGTGTTACCTTGGTATTCTCGGTGTGAGAATCCAGGAGTTGTGGGCTTTGTATGATTTTGGATTAAGGAAGAGAGGAGGTATACGATCGAGTAAGTGGGAGATAAGAACATTGTCTATCACATAGACGATGTACTCAATCGTTTAGTAAACGCAAGCCTATCGCATAGAATTTGCTACTCGATCGTGTAGCAACGATCAAACGAGTAACTATCGTATAGTCAACTCTAAACGATCGTTTAAGCTCTCAATAGCTATCGCTTAGTAAAAACTATTTTTACTTGA
This sequence comes from Benincasa hispida, assembly GCF_009727055.1. NCBI lineage: Eukaryota > Viridiplantae > Streptophyta > Magnoliopsida > Cucurbitales > Cucurbitaceae > Benincasa > Benincasa hispida. The sequence continues at coordinate 17,660,095 of NC_052351.1, forward strand.
TAACCTTTTTTCGTGAGATTCTTCCAAGTGAATCAACTACTAATTTTGGAAAATAATTTTCCTTTTATCTCACGGTTATCATAAAACTTTTAATAACCTCCCACTCAATCGGTTATTAGAGAAAAATAATTAATTATCATATAATTAATGTAATATAAATAAATATGATAACCAACTTTTCATATTATATTTATAACCTATAATTTTAATATTTCATCTCATGAAACATATAAATCATACTTCTTTTTCTATTTTATGGTACTTAATATAAATCATATTTATATTAATTTCTCCATTTAATGTATCTAATACATCACACCAATTATATCACATATAATTGAATTTCCTCTTGTTAATTTGAACACTTCAAACTAACCCAAAATCTGATTCTCAACTTGAACCCATTGAGTTACTAAGGGGACGACTCATGGACCTGTAGCTTGAAGCTCCAATGGTTCGTGAATAACTGACTAAACTTTTTAATCACGAGATCCACCGTCCGTTAACTGTCGGGCACTCCATTAAGACTGATAGCTGCACTCTTCTCACTATAGATATATTTCTGTGTCCATATAACCAATCAACAGTGCGATAACCCTTTGCAAATCGCCCGTAAGTACAGTTGGGCCAATTTATCATTTTGCCCCTATAGTTACATCTAACTCCTTAAGTACCACTGATTCCTTTAATAATCAATAAGTCACAAACTCTTTGCATAGGACACCCCTGCTCACATGTCTCCATATGAATGGTCAGGATCAGACCATTTGTAGCACTTTACAACAGTTATAAATATCTACAAAGTGGGTCGTATCTGTAGTGTCAACAGGATAAGGAATCCCTCCTTTATCCTTATACTACAAACCATTTAGATTATTACTTAAGACATGATCACTTGTATGTCTCACATACATGCTTAAGTTTACATGAAATAACCACGGATCTTAGTTTATTAGACATGAGTAAATGCAAATAAAATAACACTTATTTTATTAATAACAATATGTGCAAACTGTTTACAAACTACGAGACTCCGGGAGAATTAGGACACCAATCCCAACATCCGATAAATAGTTGTAAATCATGAAAGAAATACATCTTCTCGTATACGCTCTTTTCTAACTTTCATTTATCTGCCTAAGGGAAATCGAAACTCATAGTGTTGAAAGAAACCCCAAAATGATATTTTAAGAGTAGAAGCACGATTACAAGCAACCTAATTTGTGGAAGAAGAAACTTGACAATTTCCACGATCTTCTCATTCTCTTCACAGGTTGCAAAATAAAAAACATCATACAAATTTTCTTTTTGACAATACACTGCAATCTCCTATATACATTGTTTCATACCATTAAAGATAACAAACAATTGCTGAAAAGGAATGCTTGGATGTTTTATGTAGAGATATTTATATTTTTAAAAAATAATTGCAGATTTTGGAAATAGTTTTAAATTAATATTTTATTTGAAATCTTTTAGTAAACAGAAAGAATCTTTGATATATAAAAATATTTTCCTACTTTTTAGGATTCTCCAACTGAAACAGAATATTAATTGTTTAGCAGCGTTTCTAACTAATAAATTTAAAAATAATAAATCCTTTTAAATGCATTCAAAGAATGATTAAAGTTATAGAAAAAAAGAAAACTAAAGGAAGAACAAGGGTCAGTGAAAGATTGAGGGGTGCTAAAATAAATGGCGGGGAAAAACTGGCAAACAAAGAACCAATAATTCTCACCAGTGAGGATGAGGTATCTAATTTCTACCTACAATGATTTTGTAGACGAATAACTTAACAACGTATGTACAACAAGGAAAGAAAGATATAATGTTGGAGGATTAATAACGTGCTATCAATTGATATTAAAGATATACAGTAATTCTATGCATTTAAAGAAGCAGCGAAAGCCATGAAATAATACTTAAACCTACCTTGATTATCAACTTCTTTGTTGTATATTTTTCTGCAATGAATAAAGTTAAAAGTGAATATCTTGGCAACTTAAACGTACTTCAAATAAATTACACTGTATTTAGGAAAAACCAAGTACCTGGATTTTTTTTTTAATCAGTGCACTTGAGAATGCTGACAAAAGAGCATAAGAAGACTCTAGAGTACCCCTAATAAAATTCAAAGCAATCTTACGACCTCTCCAAGCCTTATTCTAACTTACATTCACACCGTGATGCCTTTTCATATAGCTAATAACATCACATGGACAACGTGAAACCTTGTCATTCATTCTAAAAAAAGACCTTGTACACTCAACAACAATCCAGGATGTTGCTTGTCATGATCATCTTTAACAATGTCAACAACACATTGGTGGGTATTTGTGAATTTACAAACCATCCACACCCCACTTTTCTTATACATTAATGCATGTAGATACCAATTATAGGACAAATCCTTACATCGAATATCAAATGATGTACGATTTGACCTAATTGTAGTAAGTTCAAAATTGTTATTAAGAGCAAGAAAATAAATAGCTTTTTTCAATACAGAGTTGCTCCTAAAAAATTAACCTTATTTAATGGAAATTTTAGATTGAGATGACTCAAAAGCTTCAAAGCCAATTATTTCAGTATTTCGATCTGACTATTGGACAGAATGCTCAGTTCTTACTAACTTACTGTTCAAATACACTGTATTTCTAAAAGTACCAGATAATACACTGTCAACAACTACACATAAATCATTATGGAGAATTTCGAAGAAACTGACTTGCCACCAAACATCCTTAGTCAAATAGGACACAGAGAGATTGGAAGACAGAAAAAACTTACCTTGAATACAATCAACAAATTGTTGGAATCAAGAATCTAATGGAATATAAGCATCAACAATATGATAATCGTGATATTGTGAACTTCCATTCCATGGACCATAAAAAATAATCCTTACTCATTGTAGAATCATAGCAAAAACAGAAAGACTGTACAGTTACTTGTTTGTAGAAATACAGGCTTTTCTTGAGATATTGATAAAATGAAGAGTATATCTAGAATATTAAAATAATATAATAATATAATAAGATGATATGGACAAAATATTATTAAAAAATACAAAAAATGATAAGTAAATTCCTAACGAGAATCACAAATTTTAATCCAAATTTAAAATAATAAAAAAAATGAATGAGATAATGAAAAATCTAAAGATATATTATAAATTAAAATCAAAATGGTGATAAATAAACAAAAGATCGATTAATTCTGAATATTTTTTAAAAGTGGTTAAATCAAATCAAATCAAATATAAAATCATCAATTCAAATTTCAAAATGGGAGAAAAATTCGACACCCTTGTCTCCTGAATCCGTTAGATTGAAATCTCATAACCGACTATTCTAATTACAATGCATTTCTATTGAGAATTGATACACGGTCTCATAATCAATGATTCCATTTAAACTGTATTTCTATTGAGAATTGATACATGGTATAACAATTACACATAGTAATCTAACAAGCTATTATCTGACCATACCAAAGGCAATTTGGAGATTAGAAAAGTAAATGTCATGTGTGTGACATGCTTTTGCCAAAAGTCTTAGTATTTCTGTATTTTTTTTTTTTTTTTTTTTTTGACAAAAATCAAAAGGACCCTTCTGATTTTGCTATTTCCTCCAATTTCTCAACTTATTTTGTATGCAATTATTTTAGGTGTTTTTGACCCGAAGAATTAAGAAGTATGAGTTAGAAAGTAGAAGTTGTGAACTCCACTCCTTGTTTGGCCCGAGTTTGTGGGTCCTGCTACTAAAAAAAATCAATTTTATACCTTATCGACTCTTTACATCATGGGCCCCAGTTTTATACATTATTGACTCCTTACATTATGGGCCGCAAGAGTTCACTACTTTCTATACTTCATAACTCCTTGGAGCACACTATTTCACTCATTGCCCCAAACACACCCTTAGTATTCTCCTCTCTTTCTTTTATTTATTTAATTTTTCCTAGATGTGTATTTTCATTAGAAAATTCATGTATATTATGAGATCAATAATTCTATTGTTAAAGTTGATGCCCTAAATCTTGTGGTCTTGTAGTTTGTAAATTTGTATTCGTACAAACATATTCTTTATCTAATAGAATAAGTTGTACTTTATTTGAAATTTAGTTGCATTAACCCAAAACCAATAAACTAAGATCCAATATTATTGGATGTAACTTAAACATGTATGTAGAGACATATAGGTGGTTAAGTAATAACTTAAACGGTCTGTAGTAGATGGATAAGGTTGGGAACCTTATCCTGGTGATACTATGAATATGACCCACTTTCTAGTTGTCACAATTATTGTAAAGTGCTACAAATGATTTGATCTTAATCATTCATATGGAGACATGTGAGGGGGTATCCTATACAAAGAGTTTGTATAAGATCGAACCACGACATGAATAATCTCTCTTTATAACACCATTGCTAGAAGAGACTTACATTTCACCAAGATGACCATAAGTGACTTAACCTTAATCCTGAGTGAGTTGTGAACTCCTGCCTATGAGGGCAGTCTTTTGTTCTGCATAGGTGAGAGTGGCTAGTTTGACCGACTCAATATATCTACCATATTGGAGATTTGTCTATTGGGGAGTTGGAAACACAACTACACAAGAAAGAATTCACTCATTTCTTATTGTTAGGGTAAGTAGATAAATTGCTCCCTTAAAGGCTGATTATAGGTCTTGAACAATGTGGTGCCACACTGTCTCCTGGCTCGAAAAGGCTTCAATTATAGTTGGATTATGACTAATTGTTATTAAAGGGATCAGGGATACTTAAGAAGTTAGATGTAACTATAGGGGTAAAATGGTAATTTTAACTTAGTTGTACTTACAAGAAATTTGTGAAGGGTCAATGCACTATTGATTGATTATATCCAATGGACACAAAAATATATCTATAGTACGAAGATTGCAGTTGTCGGTCTTTAGTGGAGTGACCGACAGTTAATGAAAGTTGATTAATTTTTAATTAATTAAACAAGTATCACTAGGGTTTCAATCTATAGGTCTATAAGGTCTTCTTATTAGCTTAATAAGAATTAATAAGAATCATAATTTTGGATTAATTTGAATTGTTTAAATTAATTAAAGAAAATTGATTATATAAGATATAATTAATATAATATATGTGATACATTAGTAAAAAGTTTTGAAGAAAGAAATAAAAATTTAAATATGATTCAAATATTAATTATAAAATGTGATTCATATAAAAGTTATATGTTAAAATTAGTATGAATATGATTCATATTAATACTATAAGTCATATGAGAGGTTGTGAACTATAGGTGATATTATATGTGATATAATAAACTATATGTTATATATTATACGAGATGTAATATATAGTTTAATTATATTAATTGGTTAATATAATTAAATTAATTTTTTTAATTATGAATTTAAAATCAATAACTCCTTATGGAGCTATTTTTATTGAAGAGTGAGAAGTTTTTTTTTTCCTAACCTCTCATATACGTGAAAACATAAGAGAGAGAGATACATGCTTCATCATCTTCATCTTGCTCTCAATCTCTCTATGATTTCTCTCAACCAATATCTCAGAATAAAAACTTATCTCATACCAAAATTAAAACACATAAGCCTATTCCTCTCTATTGATTCTCACATTGAGGATAATGAGGAAGCCTTGTGGTAGTGTCCTGGTTACACTGTTTATTGTGTTCATGATGCCGAGTTCGGAAGATCAAAAGAAGCAGTGGATTGTGCGTGCTACTGGAAAGGAAACGCGAAGAAGTGAGACTTCAAGGGTAAGTTTCCGTTTTCCTTTTCTTCTATGTAAATCTCATGCTTAGTTAAGTTTTGTTTATCGTAGTTTCCACCTCTTTGAATTTTGCGTTTTGTAAAACGAAATCAAGATACCTTGCATTCGTTTACTTCCGCTTCGAGGTATTCCAAAGCCCTACACCCATGCTTCTCAATTATGTCATTTTTTTTTTAATTTTATAGTAGAAAAATGTGAATTCAAACATCTAATTTCTATGAGTATTGTTATGGGTGATTTTGGATCAAAGAGTATAATTGACATTTAGGACGACAAAGTCAAGAAGAAGTATGATACGGGCTAAAAGTGGCAACTGAAGGCCAAAATGAACCTAGGAGAAGGGGACTAGCTTGAGTCTGTCTTAAGCTAGCAACCTCAACCTTAGTCAAGGCCAAGGCCGACCCTTACCAAACGCCTAATGAGACATATGTCTTACACATCTTAGGCATAAGATGTGACCTAAGGAAGACATTCGACCTCAACAATAGCCAAACACGAAACTGGGCATGCTCCTTGGCCCAATAGATTATCTACTTATCCTAAGGCGACTCGAAAACCCTAGAGAACTCCCTAGGTCAACTTTCTCTTTAAATACATCATTTTAACTTCATATGCGGTAGCTTGAGTCATACTCTCAAACTCTCTAGCTTTCACACTCTCACACTTTCTGACTTAAACATTGGAAATGTGTGTGTGGCAAGCAACACACTGGTGTGCATGTTTTCTCTTTTGCATGTCACGTTCTTCTCCTTTCAAATAAATTCACTGACAGTGTTACGTGAAGGTCAAGTGATTTTTCCCAATCCAAAATTTGGCATCAACAAGTATGTTGCTCACAATCAATTTGGTTCATGATGTATGAGAGTTGGTTTATGTTTGACTGACCTAAGAGGTTTCTTTGTTTTTTCTTTTCTTTTTTCTGTTAAGTGTGTAATTTAGCACTCTTTTGCAATAATTTAAGCAAAAAAAGAAATGTTGAACACATCATTTATGACATGTTTTGTTTAAAGAAATTTTCACAGATGGAAAAAAATAATAAACTATTTATAGATATAGCGAAAAAAAAAAACATTGGTGAACACTGATAGACTTTGATCAATCTCTATCAATGATAGACTTGTATCAGATTCTATTACTAATAGTATTAATGATAAACTTCTATCAGTTTCTATCACTGATAGACACTGATAGACTGGATTTTATGCCCTAAAATTCCTATATAGTAAATGTAACATTTGATCGATCATTAATAAAGTGTTATCATTGTTTATTACAATAAATATTTATTGCTTATCTTATATTTATCTTGCCTAAATAACCCTAATCCAATAAACTAACATCCTAGACTGTTGTATGAGTCTTGAACTATATGTGGTGACATACGGAGATCAATGTTCAAGATACAGCCAAAAAGGTCTATAATATATGAATAAGGTTGGGTGTCTTATCCTGATGACACTATGGATACAACTCACTTTTTATTTGATACAAATACAATAATCCAACGTATTCATGTAGAAGACATGCGAGTGGGGGTATCCTATGCAATGAGTTTGCATAAGACCGGACCACGAAAAAATAACCACTAGATGTAACTCCCTTGACTAGTCGGGTTTCCATTTCACTAGGATCACCTAGGCAACTTAGTCTTAATCCTGAGTGAGTTATGGATTCCTGTTCATTAGGGATTTGACGAATCCCAAGACTTACGTCGTTAATAAGCCCCAGACTTGGTCAAAAAAAAATTTGTAAATACCGAACTACTCTTATAACTACTATAACATAGCAACAGTGGTAAGTCTGAGTCGATCCGTAAGGAAGCACGATTTGTTTCATCAAGCCAATTTTCTAACTACGGCAGTAAATGGGAGGAGTTTTGATGTGGAAGAGATAAATGCGTGAATTTGAAATAAAAGGGTAAATGTAATCTAAGATAAGGGTCTGTTTAATTTTTAGAGCAAGAGAGAGTTTCCTATGCAATTTCTATCATGGAAATCAATAATTAAACAAACATTCTATTCTATGCATGCACGACTATTAAATCGATTCGACTTAACTAATCTCTATAAAGGCCAACAATCAATTAAATCATCAAGCATCCTAATTATTAATTAAGGTCGGAAAGACCATACCCTAATTAAATTATATGCTCTTAATTCTACTGTGTTCTTAGCAATCATATAGAATTAAAAATCATATGCATTAAGAATGAGGATTCAATCATGTTGATTAAATGTCAAGAAAAACAATATTCAATTAACCAGATTATTCTTTGAATCTAGATTAAACATGCATACCAAGATTCAAGGTCAGCCTATAAATCTAAGCATTCACATCTAATCTTTTGCTACAAGGGTAAATTCAAGCATAGATGAACACAAGAAAACGCGTGAGCTCGAAATTAACTAGTAGAGATATGCAATTATGGTAGGGTCGTCAGTCCAACACACAAATGCAAATCTAATTACATCAAGATTCAAAGAAAAATATAGAATTGAAGAATATCAAATTTAATTACAGCATTCTCAAGAAATTAAACATAAGGCTCTTGCTAAAAAAAAATTAGATAGAAATTACCTCTTAATTCATAAACAAATCCATGATAAACATCTGATCCATTGATTACAACCCAAAATAAAAGGAAAAAACTAACGTAAAAATACTAAAATTTGAAGGGAAAAAGAAGAAGATTGAAGATTAACGTCGACTTCCATCCTTTCAACCTCAAAATTCAGCATAAAGTTAGCCTCTCTCCTCCTCTTTTGACCTAATGGCAAAGAGATATATTTATAATATAAATTGTAACGTTGCAATGTTAGAGACAACATTGCAACGTTGCCCTGTGTTTAGGCCAAAGAAGACGCGCACGCGGACGACATGGGAAGCGTCATTCCAATCGGAGCATTACCCTACACACCCACGTTCTGCCTTCTAGCATCATGCGAGCGTTGGACCAAGGCATGGGTTGAGTGTTGCAATGCTGAAGCAAAGGCATTTTTGTTTTTTTACTTATTTGAAGTCTGGATGCTAAAATCGACTCCAATTTACTTCAAATTAACCCCATTCAACTCCAAATACTCGATTCTACCCCTTGATTGCTTGGTATATACAAAATAACACGATAAACACTTAAAATCCAATAACAAACCCGTATTAAGCTAGGAATAATAGCTCTTTTTAGAGCTATTAGGATTGTCCTTTGATTTGTATGAGTGAGGGTGGCCAGTTCGTCGACTTAATAAGCCTACTATTTTGAGGACAAGACCGAATAGGGAATGGAAATATAATTTCACGAGATGGAATTCACTTATTCTCGACTTTAGGATTAATAGATAAGTGTTATCTTAAGTGGCGTCTCCGAGACTTGAATAAAGGGTCCTACCTTCTCATTGGTCCGAGAGGGGTTTCTATTTGATGTTTGGACCATAAACAGGATGTTCAGTAGAGAAGCACTGGTACTTAAGGATGTAGAGGTAACCTAGGGGTAAAACAATAATTTGTCCCAACTGGTGTTACGAACACTCATGGAGGACTAACTTGCTGTTATTGGTCAATAGTGGAGTTTACCCACATTTAACGAATATAGATTAACTTTGTTAATGAGTTTGGTCAATTAATCTCATATCATTGGAGCTTCTGATCTGTAGATCCATTAGGTCCCATTGGTAGCTCATAAAGGGTATTGAGGTAATTAAAGTAATTTGAAAGGTTCCAATTTACTAAGGGAAAGAATATAATGTATGATGAGACATTATAATATAAAATTTATATTTTAATTAAACTTTATAATATAAATTTATTTTAAATTTGATTCAAAAATTAATTTAATGGGAGAATTTAATATTTGAAGAAGTTCAAATACTAAATTTAATATGAATAGAATTCATATTAAAACTATAGATTAAAATTAATGCACATTAGATGCACATTAAAACCATAGGTAATATGAAAGAAAAAATAATTGAATATGATTCAATTATAAGGTTAAGTTAAATATCACATTAATTAATTGGATAATTGATTATTTATTTAATTTGATTTGATTTGATTAAATTAATTGAATTAAAACTATAGGTTATGAGAGAGGATATATTAGAATATGATTCTAATGCACATTTAATTAAATATGAGATATTTAATTATTATTAATTAATTTGATTAATTAATAATTATTTGATTTATTTTAATAAATTAAATAAATTTATTATTATTTAATTAAGTAAATTAAATTTGATTTAATTTATTTATTAAATAAATAATGAATTTAAATAAATTAGTTATAATAAAATCCCCAATGTGGGAGTTATATGGGAGTAGAGAGAGATCTTCTCCCTAACTTCTTCCTCTCTCAATTCTCTCTACATCATAGATTTTTTTTTTTCTGCTTTTGGTTTTATAAGATTTTTGTCTATAGAAAATTCCCTCCAAGGATCCCAGGTCCTTCTATCTCACTAGCCCAAGGAGAATACTGGTGTAACCATTTTGGTGATGTTCACTTTATTTGCAGTAGAGGAATCATGATCGTAGAACCTAAAAGTTGGTGAAGCCCTCACGAATCGTCAATTTCTATTACTGATAGATGCTGATGACTTCTTTCAGCCTCTATTTGTGATAGACATTGATAACAGTGTCTATCAAAATTATCTAAAAGCAACAAAATTTTCAATAATAATGTCAAGTGTATGTACCATAAACTATCTATAAGCAAAAAAAAATTACTGACAACTAGCAACAACAAAGTGATTATCCATTGATAGGCAATTGATAATAGTATATCATTGTTTATCACTGATAGACAATGATATTGTAACAACCCGACCTTTTGAGTATTCTGATAAAGGTCGTTACTCATAATTACACATTTACATTCAAAATATTTTTACCATTGAGGAAAATAAATTTCATTAAAATAATAAAGACAGTTTTCCAAAATAAATAACAAATAAGTAAAACCTTTGTTCGGGGCCCCTAAAATAATGAAGAAAAAAAAAACTTAAACAAATAAAATTTTGACCAACATTGAGTTTCAAATCAAAACTTTTAAATAGTTTGAAAATGTAAACTGAGCGGAAGCGATTTACATGTCCCATATGGTACGATCTCGTCACCCGCTGGTCCGTTCCTATCATTACCTGAAAAACATAAATTAAGACAGGTTGAATATAAAATACTTAGTAAGTGATCCCATTACCGGGATCAGGCTATGCATCCACGAGCAAAGAAAAATAGTCCGTGGCTCATACAGCTACATCAGTTTTTTACGATGAAAGAAAAACCAAAAGACGTATTATCTTGCCTCGATACGTATGTCTAGCGGCTCGTAGGCACACCGTCAAACATGAAAATAACATGAACATGAACCTATCGACTCATGCATGTCTAGCGGCCCGTAGGCACACCGTCAAACATGAAAATAACATGAACGTAAACCTGTCGGCTCACGCATGTCTAACGGCTCATAGGCTCGCCGTCAAACATGAAAATAACATGAACGTAAACCTATCGGCTCACGCATGTCTAGCGGCCCGTAGGTACACCGTCAAACATGAAACATGAAAATAAAAGTAATATGAACGTAAACCTGTCAGCTCACGCATGTCTAGCGGCCTGTAAGCACACTGTCAAACATGGAAAAATAACATGAATGTGAACCTTTCGACTCAAGCATGTCTAGCGGCCCATAGGCACACCGTCAAACATGAAACTAAACCCGTAGGTCCTCTGAAATAAATCATGCGTCAAGGCGAAACAGTAAATTGCTCTATTGGTCTATTCATGCACCACATACATAATATCAGTATTGATTAGAAATTCGAACATGCTCACGATACTTATAGCTGTCATGCAACAAGTAAAACATAATGACAAAATCATGCTTCAAGAGTCCATTAGTTAACTTTATAATTCTAGACTAGGTCGCCTGGCACAAAGGCACTGATAATAGTGCCACTTACCTCAACTTGGTAAAAAAAATGCAAACAAAATCTCTTTAAAACTTCTTTAGCACACTTGAATCAACCTAAAGTTGTGGCTTGGACCAAGATAAATTCCAAAACTTGATTCAATTAGCCAATCTGATCAAGAATTAAATCCAAAATCAATAACTTAATTTTCCACTATTACTCTCAATCCAAAAGAATAACCATCCAACAACTTACAAAACTTACCGATCTTCACCAATTTTCTGCAAAACAAAATGGTCTCTAGCTTGATGGTCAATGTCTCAAAACTTCAAAATATTGAATCTAAGTTTCAGATCAAAGAGGGGTTACTAATTTAAACCAAAATCAAATGGGTAAGTTTCACCTCCCAAATTATAAGGAAAATAAGTCTTACCAAGGTTTTTCTCAAGATTCCGGCAAAGATCGGGCAAGTGGTGGCTGATGGCGCGTTGGCTCGTGGCTACCATAGATAGACAGCGAGTATTGCTATCGGACGACATAAATTGTTTAGGCTAGCGGCAGTAGTGAGTCTTGCATGAGAAGGGTTTGCAAGAGTGAGAGAGAAGGGAATTTCTAGTTTTACAGATGTTATTAAGCAGCTATTACGAACAAACCAGAGCTTCAAACAACGATCCAACCGTTCAAAATGAAACTCTATATGTCCCGAATAGGTTGACCAAATTTGAGAATGATCCAACAGTTCAAACTGAAACCGACAATTTTGTGGACCTGAAAAATCGAATTGCTTTCTCTCCAATTTTTTAGCCTCTTTTCATTATCATTTAATTTCGAAAAAAATCTCAATTCTTTCATTTTTTTCAAATTTTGAAAAGATAAATAAAATATTTTACCACAATATCTCCAAAATCTCCGAAGATTCTATTAAATTTATAAATCAATTAACTTTTCAAATTATCTTAATTTAGGCTTCAAAAACCAAAATTAAAGGCATAAGATCCATCAATTTGATACAAATTAAATTCTTCTAAATATTTAAATCAATTCAAAATCACATGAAATTAATTATCTCTTTTAATTCTTTTTTTTAAGTTGGCCCTAAAATTCAAAATCAAAAGAAAGCAAAATTCAATATTTTCAAGATAATCAGTTCGAATATCTAATCAATTAAATTCAATTTAACCAATAAAAGTTTTTCAATTATTTCAATTTAATCCCAATTTTTCAAATGGAAGAAAAATTTAAACTCAATAACTTTAGATAATTAACTTAAATTTTCCTGAAATTCGGAATGTTATAGATATACTACTATTAATGTCTATCTGTGATAGATAGTGATAATAAGGTTTATCACAACTATCTAAAAGCAACAAAATTTCCATATTCAATAACAACATCTAGTGTATAGTTGATGACAACAAAATTATGAACAAAATCATTATCTATTGATAGACCTTTGATAGTAGTCTATCACTGTTTATTATTAATAGATAGTGATAGAAAACTATCATTATCTATCATAGATAAACAGTGATAGACAACTACCAGTCTATCAGTGATAGATAATGATAGTGTTCTATCACTTGATCTATCACTTGACCTTTCATTGTCTATGATTATACTTCTAATTACTATTTTGGAACTAGCAATAAAACTACCAAAAACTACTATCACTTGGTCTATAATTTAACCTTCCATTGTCTATCATTGTCATTCTAATTAATATTTTTGAACTAACAACAAAATTATAAATAGAAAAGAAGAAGAATAATAAAAAGAAGAAGATTTATAATTGAAGAAGAAGGAGGAGGAGAAGAATGTGGAGAAGAGGAAGAAGGAGGAGGAGAAGAATGTGGAGAAGAGGAAGAAGGAGAAGCTCGAGGATGGAAAAGGAGAAAATAATTAAATTATTTCGCTGTTTATGTAAATATTTACTCTTCCACTAATAGAATTGTTAAATGAAAACAAAAAGATGAGTAAACATAATTATTGCTCAAGTGGCATGATGAGTATGCTAAAAATGGATGTAGACTAATTTTTTTTTTTTTTTTTAAATCAATAATAACATTACATGGATTTGACCCTAATTTTTTAAAAACCCAACTTAAGATTTGCAAATGGAAACAGATCATCTTCTTCATTGCAAGCATTCCTTTCTCCACGTTTTCTATTTTGGGTAAGATCAAAGCGTGGGTTGTCAAAAATTGATCGAAGCCACTTGGTTGATTATTTCCACACTTTTCTCCCTTCTCCAAGGTTTTAAGCAAAAAGTTAGTGGGTTTTTTTTTTCAACTTATTTGTTGTTTGCTCTGTTCCAATTGCTATCTTGTCCTTTTCAATTTGTGGGTATTTGGATCTCATCAATTCCTCCCAATTGAAGTGGTAGAGGCTGTTCTTTTTCTTCCCTTTTCTAAACTTGCAGAAAATTGAAATTGGAGGCTGTTTCTCCCCTCCTTTTTTTAACAATTGCATGAAATTGAAAATGAAGGTGACTGTTTTTTCCCCTAATTTGATTGAGGTGGAGCTTAGATAAACTTATGGGTTTCTTCTGCTAGGCCTAGATTTAGGCCTCTTAATGTTTCTGGTTGTTCTGTGATTGTTTCTCACAATATTTAGTAATAGGAATGTCAATCCCATAAAGGATCTCCCTCTCTTGCTCCTTGTTGAACTTTGTGCTATTGGACCCCTACATGATCTTGCATTATGTCGTGTACCTTTACATCGACTACACTTTGTAATGACTTGAATTTGTTGTTTCTTATGCGACAATGTGACTTCATCAACATCTCTTCTTCTCTGTTTTTCGGTCTGCCGAGAGGCCTTCGAATCTTAGGTGGTAGCAAAGGTTCCAATGTGGTTATGGACCATAATGGGAAACCATTCACTGGTTTGATGAAGTAGGAGCAAATGTTCATTAATGTCTTCTTATGATAAGACTCATATATGAAAGTCTTTTTTTTGATGTAATAGATACTTTGCACAGCATGAACGCAAGGTATGCCTGTTAAATCCCATGATTACAAGTAAAGTTTTTTCATTCAAGTCCTACCCATTTCTACCTCAAACATCATGTTCCCAGCCCATGTTGGTGTGCAATTTCTAGATTGAGCCTTACATTTATCCAATTTTTTCTGCGCTCTGTGTCCTAACTCCCCTTCCAAACTACTATAAAACTCATACTTATTTGACAAAAATGCATGCTTAGACCAATACCTCGTTGTTTTACCGTTCAAATACTCGTAAGCACGCACATTCAACTTACCAATTTCTGTTATAATATTATCAAATTCAGGCTTTGTAATGACATTCACAGCATTCCAAAACATATCTTTCAAAGCCAAACCCTTAAATTGCTTTGGAAATTACTTGTACAAATATCCCATGCAAAACTTGTGATCAACATTTGGAAACACGTTGTTGAAAGTCGGAACAAGTCCCTAAAAAAAAAAAAAGCCAACCAGACAAACAACATGAATCTGGTTAAAATGGACACATTTTTCTTTTTCTTTTTTTATTTTTTTTTTAAATAAAGTTACCTTTTGTCGGTATGAGAAGAGAGTAAATCCCTTGAAGTGGCAATTGTCGATGTCTTCTTGAAGGAGGGAAAGAAACCATGTCCAACTGCCTTTTGCGTCTACCTCTACCATAGCCCATGCAATAGGGTATGCCATCATTACAATCTATTCCAACGGATGCCATCAGATGCCCTTGGCATGACCCCTTTAGGTGGCATGCATCTAATCCTATTAATGGGCGACATCCACCAAGAAACTCTTCTTTGAATGCTTTAAAGCATATATACATGTCTATATATGGGGTGGGGATCTCAACGGAAAAATTAAAAGGTCTTTTAGAAACTATTTAGTAAAATATTGTTGTTTTCAAACTATTTAAAAATATTGTTATTATTTTTTTTTTTTTTTAAATAAGTAGAGGGTTGAAAATTCGACCTAAGACCTTCCTTTTCTACGTCGAACTTTGAACCCTCGACTTTGCCCTTCCTAACATTATTATTGAGTCTGTTTAATTATCATTCCGGAGACTTTTCCCTATCAAAAGATCGTATTTCTAAATTTTCATAAGGCCCCCTGGAATTCCCTCCAAAGCTTGTTGAATAATTTTCACGGATTCTGTCATCTCAGCAAGTCTGACTAAATAACGAGCTAATGAATCTCCTTCTTTTTGCCACTAAACTTCCCACTCAAATTCGAGAGCGAGATTATGAGAGAGAGCAAGATTTTGAGAGAGCGGGATTTTGAGAGCAAGAGCGAGTTTTGAGCGTGAGTGAGAGCGAGAACGAGAATACTGTACAAATTTCTCCTTTTTTTTCTTTTTTAATTATTACACATTCCACCTTCTTCTTTCTTTCTTTTTTTTTTTTTTAATTTTTCATTTTATAAAAACAATTTCTAAAAATATTTTATTATTTTATTTAAACTCTAAAAAGAATAAATTAAAAAGAATAATAACTCATAAAAATAAAAAAAATGTAAATTAAATATCTCATTTATATAAAAATAATTACAAAAATTAATGTGTCCTACAAGGCGGACGTCGTCGATTTCGAGTTGGTTGTCTTCGTCGACTTCGAACTTGAGGTTGCTCAGGTTCTTCTTGATGTTGCTCCGGTACCTCTGCAGGCGCTTCATAATTCATTATGCTCTCCATGACCCCGACCATGTCCATACACGTATGAAGACGAAGGACCAGTCTCTGAGTCATAATGTCCTGAACCAAATGCTGACATCATCATCATCGGACTAACATAATCAGTTTGACTCTGCATCTGCATCATAGGGGGCAACTCTTCCACATTATGTGCAACCTCATCAAACTCATCCTCTTCCCGAACATGTCCTCTACGTCTAGGAGCTGGTGGAGGAACAATAGGTATATCGTACACATAATGAATTTCCTCCATATAGCTTTGGTTGTCACTACATATAGCAAGAACCTGGTTCAGATCATTTGCAACCTCACAGAGTCTACTGTTGTTCGATCTCTGTGAATTAAAAAACAATTAGACAATATTTAAAATAAATTTAAATTAAAATAATTAGATAATATTCATTCATTTACCAGATGACCCATAGCTACTCCCGGACGAATGACGTAGCGCCTTGTGATATTATTATACCAATGAATATATTCTAGAGTAACATCTGTGTCAAACTGTTCAAGAGAAACCCCCACTGCAATAAACCTTGCACGATAGTGCCATCGCACTACCAAATGTGCAACTTTTTCAGACCAATCTGTAGTATAAATAATCTAATGTATTCAATTTATTTCAATTTATTGTCTAATGATTATTCAATTATAGTTATAATATTCTAATTATTCCAATTTGTTGGTCTTAATGCGTTATTTCAATTAAGTATATAATCTAATATATTCATATTTATTGCTCTAATGATTATTCAATTATAGATTATAATAATCTAATATATTTCAATTAATAATATTAATGATTATTCAACTTATTAGTATGATTATTAGCTCTTTTTTTTCTTTTTTTTTTTATAATATATTTCTATGGAAAGTTCAATAAAAGTGAAGACTCTCGCTCTCTCCCTAAGATCTCGGCTCTCTCATCTTGCTCTTTTTTAAGATCTCGCTCTCTCTCAATATCTGCTCTCTCTGTATTTGTTGTTATTTTTCCATTAATGATTACTAGCTTTCATTTCTTCTGAAACAATCACAAACACTTTCTTATTATGGTCTACTACTACAAAACTCAATGCGTAATCTAGCATTCATGTGTATTCTTGAATAATCTCATTTTTCAATTATTCAACCATTTCATTTTACAAATTCAATGTTAGTTAGATTAGTCAATATAAACTAAATCTCCTCTCTTTCCAACATTCTCGCTTTGAATCTTGCTCTCTCCTAAAATTCTCGCTCTTGAAATCTCGCTCTCTCTTAAAATCCTCGTTCAACATCTCTCTCTTCTCCTACTATCTCGCTTTGAATCTCGCTCTCTCTTAATCTGCTTCAGTCCACTTATCTCCTTAATCGCTTTGAAGTTTCGACATGTGTGTAACCTTCGATAACCTAATATACAAAATTTTGTTCGTAGACAAAGCTAATTCCGAATTGTCCTTCATTCAAAGGCATAACTTGTATCCATGCGCTTCATTCGCCTAGAGTTCGCTCCAGAAATATAGCCATCTCCAACCCCTCACGTCAATCCCACAAGCCTCTGTCTATTCAAATGATAACCAAAATGCATAGGTTGTTAGAAGTAGCTCGAGTACACAGATACATATAGTATACCATCTTCATTACTTTTTTTCCTCTCTAGGGAGAAAGAAAAGGTAATAAACCTGAAATTCTCGAGGTGGATTGTGTGTCACAACTTCAACCTTCGACAACCTAAGCGAGATTCGCGAGATTTTCCTTGTCGAGGGTTGAATTTTTGGCCTATGTATGTTTCCAAGTTTTTTCTTTGTTTCGTCGAGTTCTCAACGGTTCAACCTCCACATTAGTCGAGTTCTCAACGTTCGACCTCTAGCCTCGAACTCCCAAACAACAAACTTTAAT